>NC_048220.1:114632875-114640439 GCF_002007445.2 Ailuropoda melanoleuca | reverse complement strand
GCCCTGAGCCAAAGGCAGATGCTTAACCGCTGTGCCACCCAGGTGCCCCTTTCTGCTTTCTGTCTTTTTCATTCTTTGTTTCTTTGTTTTTTTTTTTTTTTTGGTTATTTATTTTGCTGTAGTTTTGCATAGGGTCATGTTGTTTCTTTTAAACTTATCATGTTTAAATTCATGATATAAAGTATCAGGACCTTGGTTTGCTCTGATATAACATGGCTGAATTCTCCAAGCCAATTTTAGCTTTAGAAAGATACATCAGTGATTTAGGTCAGAAGACCATAGCTCTTTAGAACTCAAAGAACCATAGAATTAATCTTTTCAAAAACTCAAAGCACATAATGTGATCAAACACTGGATATTATACGCAACTGATGAATTAATGAACACTAACTGTATCTGAAACCAATGATGTACTATATGTTGGTTAATATTCTAAATTAAAAAAAAAAAACAACAATAACTCAAGCCCAGAGAAGGAAATTTCACAAAACTCCCAACTTTAATACAATTTTCTTCTCATTACAACAGTGTTTCTCAACATGCTGAAAGTATAAGTGGTTAAAATTTTGAATGTACAAAAGGAACCAAGGAGACATGGATTTCATGTGAGGCATTAACCAATATAACCCTTGAGCTTTGGTTTGTCCTGCTTCTAAAATCACATTTAAATCTGAATTTATCATCCACCAAATGTCACTTACTTCAAAGAAAACTTCCTCAACTCCTAACTACTCATTTAAGGAAAATTGGGTTTAATGCCAAGCACCCTTTTACTCATATATGGCTTTTGGATACCTTTGTTATTTGTCATATTTGTTTAACATTTGCTCAAGCAATGACAATATTAATAATAATAATAACAACAGTTATTATTATTGTTGTTGGTAGCATTTATAGGCACATGTCCAGTACTAGCTGTATACTTTACAGTATTATTTTATTTAAACCTCATGGCAATCCTAAAAGGGATATAGTATTATCATCCTCACTTTACAGAAAAGGATATTGTTATTAAGAAAGTTTAGATACAGGGCGCCTGGGTGGCTCAGTCAGTTGAGTGACTGACTCTTGATTTAGGTTCAGGTCATGAGATCACAGTTGTGGGATTGAGCCCCATGTTGGGCTCCACATTCAGTGGGGAGTCTGAGATTCTCTCTCTCCCTCTGCCACTCCTCCCGCTCATTCTCTCTAAATAAACAAATCTTAAAAAGAGAGAGAGAGAGAGAAAGAGTTTATTTTGTAGACATCTGCCAGAGGGTGTTGGGGCTGTAACTCAGGTATCTAACCATGAAATTATATATTCCTATCTGCAGTGTTACTGGCCTCCAGGCATGATTATACATGGTAATAAACTATGTAGATCGCTCAGGTAAATATGTAGAATGGTTATTTCATCTATCTGGATATTTTTCTCCTTCAAAATCCAATCTCTTCCCTTCCTTCCTTCCTTCTTTTCTTTTTTGTCTGTGATAGCTCTAGTGTTTGAAAAGTTAAATGATAACTAAACTGTTCCCCAAACACTTCAAATTGGTCAACTCTTCAATGGTATTTACTCCTTTTGCATGAAACCCAAATAGTGCCACTATTAGTCATCTGCTCACAAATGTGTAGTAACCTCCTATTGTCCACAGGTCAGTCTCCAATCTAGAGGCAACATCCTCTAGCCTATGTTCTTTATCCATACTAGAATCTCCACTGTACCCTCTCCTCTCAATATAGGCACAGTTCAGTTCTCTTTCAAGTCATGTATATTCATTGCCTATAAAATTTCTCTGACTACTTGGCTTCTTGAGATTAATTCTAGAGAGACTAATTTTATCCTTAAGCAAATAAATGGAAGATCTGTGAATGAAGTATGAGATTTTAAACCTGAGAAGACTTTAGGAGTTTTCTAGTCCAACATTTCACTTTACAGATGAGGAAATTGAGGCTTAGAGAAGTTAATTGATTGGCTTAAGTTTGGATACTAATTTTTATCATGGTAAGTGACTTTCAGTACAGCCCCTCAATTCCTTTTAATTTTAAGTAAAAGAAACATTTTAAAGTCTATCTTAAAATCCACAAACCATCTAAAAATTTTTAAAAATTTTAATATTATTTGTCATTTTTATTGCTACTCTGTTAATGAAATGTCTAATACTATTTTGGAAAGAATGACTGACTGGCTGAATGAATGAATGAATGAATGGATGAGTATTTAAGTACAGAGTCTCCATGTACCTCACAGAGGTATCTTATCATCTTAGTACTTTTATTAATGGCTTTCTGTCAATTTAATATCCTTATAAACATAGTCTCTACATAAAACACCGTTTTACTTTGAACTACAATATTATGCATTTACTGAAAACTTAATAATCTATTAATTATGCCTTACTAAATTGTATTTCTCAGAGAGTGGAACAAAATTTAGATGATAGCTTAAAAGTATGACTTCACTAACAACTTCAAGTTCTTCCGACCTAATGCACCAGTTCTACTTGTAATTAAACATCCACCTTCCTAGTCCTTTGTATTCTCCCCTGTCCAACGTTCACTTCTGAGTTGACAGTGGTGACCTTCAAATGAAACAGTAGCTAGCAATAATGTCGTTAAGGCCTGCTGGCTTCCTGGCAGGCTAGAGGGCCCAGATAAATTCCATGCTGAGGTCTTACCTTTGTTTAAGACAAAATATTTGTTAGAATGATGGGACGAATGTAAGCATACTCATCTGCACTGTTAAACACTGTTCAAATGTTCAAATGTCACAAGTGGAAGGGAGAATAGCCATTGGATATGGAGGGCTTTACTGTTTATAATCAAGAGCTGTGGGACCACCTGTCTCCACAACGTACTCTGAGGGCTCCACTCTGTAGATGCAAATTGTGGTGAAGCTCTTCAGTGGTGCTTTTTGAATGAACCAGAGGCAGGATGACATGGTAGTTAAGGACATGCATGAGCCTTACACTTTGATAGAGCTGGAGTTGAGTCCTGACTTTGCCACCTCCTATGAGCCACTCCGCAGGCAAAGTTTAAACCTCAGTTTCCCATCTATAAAATAGAGATAATTATGAATGTTTACCTCATTGGGAAGCTGTGAAGGTTAAATGAGATGATGCATGCAAAGTGCTTAGTGCAATGACCCATTCCTGATAAGCCCTGATTAATAAATCATTGAGGCTGCAGAAGTCCCTAATTGGTGATCCTGCATTAATTCTTGCCCCAAATTTTAAACTCATGGCTTATGATGAAATGCTAAACTCCTGTCATTGATCAACAAAGCAGTGGGTTCCCTTCATCAGATATGCTGAGGCAAGGTGCATAAATGCAAGCAAGCATTTCTCAGACTGAGAGTCATGCCCTGCACTGTCTGCAGATCCCAGATGAGTTGGCAGGTTTTTCACAACAAGTATTTAAATGAATGAGTTGACATTCAGAATGTCCTGCAATGAAGTCCAGAAACTGCATTAACATACATTGCTTGACATCTAAGGAGTTTGATTATTTCTATTAATTTGTGACCAATTCAGAGGCATCATGGTGAGATGTTTTCCTCTGACAATGCTGTGCTTTTGAGCCCTCACAGATGGTATGTGATATAGCTATTTACATTCCTGTGCCCCCCAGCATGAGAAGGGGCTGTATTTCACTTACCATTGTATCTGTAATACATAAGAGAGTGCCTAGAATCTAGAAGCTGCTTTATAAAGACTGGTTGACTGAGTAAAATATGAATTCCAGCTATGTTATTTTTATACTCCCCAGATAATTTTCACCCTGTCTTTGTCAATATGATAGACTGCCAACTAGTCTTCAAGGATCAATGGAGCACACAGTTTATATTCTGTAGAGTGTGATTTCAAATATGCAGAGACCCTACCCCCACCCCTTAACATGGCAGTGTAGAACAGGAGTGGGAGCATGACTTCCAGAATCAGCCTACGTGGGTTCAAATCCTGACTTTGTCACTTCTCAGCTTGTGACTTCAGACAAGTCACGTAGTACATCTGTGCTTGGTTTTCTCATCTCTAAAATAGAGATAATTATTGTATCTACATTAATAGAATTCTTGAAAGGATTAAATGAGCTAATATTCGTAAAATGCTTAGATTATTGACTAGCATGTGGTTAAGTACTATATATGGTATTAATTATTAATATTTTTACAGAACAGCAATAAGTTCATAATGCTAACTGTAGGACACTAAAATAGCCAACCAGCTCTCCAAATGATTTTTTTTCAAGTTTTTATTTTAATTCCAGTTAGTTAACATACAATATAATATTATAGATATAATTATATATAATATATAATTATATATAATAATATAGACTCATCACTTACATATAACACCCAGTGCTCATCACAAGTGTCCTCCTTAATCCCCATCACCNGTGACTAGATAAGACTTGCTCACTGGACAGAGAGATAGAAAGGTGAAGGGCACCTAATCTACAAAAGCACTTGACTTTTCTAAAGTTTAATAATCTCCCAACCTCAACAGCGCTTCCATGCAGAAGTAAAGAAAAATGGCCTTCTAGATGTGGAAAGGGTTGTTTCCAGCCATTATCAAGCAGACAGCATTTTTATGCCCATTTAAAAAACATAGTTTATATAATAGGTTAAATAGTGTCTCCACAAAATTCATGTCCACCCAAAATCTGTGAATGTGGCCTTATTTGGAAATAGGATCTTTGCAAATGTAAACAAGTTGAGATGAGGTCATATAGGATTAGGGTGGGCCCTAACCCATATGNGTTAGGGTGGGCCCTAACCCATACGACTGGTGTCTTTGTAAGAGAGAGAAGTTTGGACCCAGGGATACAGACACAGAGAAAGAACATCACATGGTGATGGAGGCAGAGATTAAAGTGATATGTTCATGAGCCAAGGGATGCCAAGAATCCAGCAATCACCGCAGCTAGGAAAGAGATATGAGATTCTCTTCTAAGCTTCCGACAAGAAACCAATGCTGCTGACACTTTGATTTTGAACTTCTGGCCTCCCAAATTGTGAGAGAATAAATTCTATTGTCTTCAGCCATCTAGTTAGTGGTAATGTTACATCAGCCCTAGGAAACCAATTGCTTAGTTGCTTAGTTACCTGCCTTCCCATCCCAAGGTTGATTAAAGCAGCTAATGAGAAGCGGTATGAATGTATATTTTGAAATAGCCCTTAATGCTCAAAATGGTTCAACAGTTGTCCTAGCTCAGCACAAACAGGAGTTCTCTTCTTGGCTGGTGGGACCTCCTCAATATCTATGTGCAAGATGATACAAATAAGAGCTTTTGATATTGATTGTTAGAAAAAGCAGAACAATCAGAGCGAATGTATATGGGGAGAAAGGAGAGGTGGATGATGGAAGAGAATGACATGGTAACTCTCCCCAACTCCTGGCCTGCTAGCTTGTTCACCAGCACTTGTGGAGGGAGGGGTTTANCGTGGAGGGATGGGTTTAAAAGCAGAACCCAAATCATCTGTTTTCACAAGCAGTTTCATGAAACATTGGTGTTTCTAGGATCAACTAACCAAGTAGAAATCAAGATGGAGGAAAGTTTTTTCTTCCACATTTTATTTTGCGCTCTTGGTAAAGTTGTCATGAGGACAACATAAGTGAATTAACGTATATTAGAACAGTGATTAGGTCTGACAATTATAAAAGCGAAGAATATAAGCAGACCTATTTCCAAGTACATGGAAGACTCCCCTGGGGATAGTCCAAAGTAATTGGGAAGGATTGCTGGTTAAGTAGCAATATGTGTATTCTTCCTATGCCTGTAAGGAGAGACAATAAGCCAGGGGGATATGTGTTATTAATTAATATTCATTAATTTAATACATATGTGTTGAATGCCTTCTAAATATATAAACTCAGTGAAGGGAGGGACTGTGTTTAGTCATGCTACCCCAGTGTAAAGCAGGCACTGAGCTGTGACTGACTGAGTAGATGGATGTGCCACATATAGCACCAGGTGCCAAGAATATGGGGGGATAAGACATCACTGTCCCACACAACAGCAGAATCAACGGGTGTCAGGTTAAAATAATAAACTTGATCCACATGGACCATTTTTAAATAAAGTTTAAAATCTTTCTCAGTGTGACAAAAGTAAACAGTTCTGTGGGGCACCTGCATGGTTCAGTCAGTTAAACATCTGACTTTGGCTCAGATCATGATCTCAGAGTCCTGGGATCGAGCCCTGAGTCAGGCTCTCCACTGATTGAGACATCCGCTAGTTCCTCTGCCTCTGCGTGCCACCCCCCCAACCCGGCTTGTGCTCTCTCTTTCTCTCAAATAAATAAAATCTTTAAAATAAAATAAAATAAACAGTTCTGCTATAATTGTCTGGAAAATTAATTGATGTGAAACAGTTCATTTCCCCTAAACTCTCAGATAAATCAAATGAAAATGAAATTAGGAAAAACAACTGAAAATTAGTCATTTCAACCAACTGCTCTGAAATGAATGCATTTCCTTTGAAAACTCTCAGAACATAAACCCCTAACAATTGTAGTAGGTTTTACTAAATACAGGCAAAGCATTTTACTCTTACAGCTCTCTTTGAAGATTGAAATACATTGTAGCATACCCAGTCACAACTTTTTGTTGGAGGAGTCAACTGGAATTTATTTCTTCCTGTAACTTACAACAGAAGTAGGATCCTTTAGGAAGCAGCATTATTTAAAATGCTACTTTGAAAAAAAATCTAATAGCCACTTCTGATTTTCTGCAGACAAAAAGAGTAGAAAACATCACCTACTGTACTATCCCTTGGGCTTTTGGCTGAACTCCGGGCATTTTGGCAATCTCTCTCTGATCTCCTCACCCTGTAAATACTTAATGTTGCCAGTTTCCTGTAATGTAAATGCATTATTAGAACAATGTGACAGCTCTGTGTACAGAAAATTTAGACGGGCTGTGCAAGAGGGGAGTAGAATCCTTTGAACAAGAGGGATGAAGTCCCTAATAGAGTTTTAATGATAAATAGAAGGGGACTGAATCTCTCCACTCCCATATCAAGTAATAAATTTCTTTCCAGACTTGCTGAAAAACAGAGCTGGCTTCTAAGGTTCAGGAAGTGCATGCCCAGTGCCAATCCTTATCTTAAAGGAGGGAAGTCCATTGCTCCTGTGGAGGAAATGATTCCATTGTCCATTTTATAATGGCAATGTAACCTTAGTAAAAATATATGTTGCTACACTATAACAGTGTAATAGCTCACCATGACTCTGCTCAGAATTCAGAGAGATCACTAACAGTTCTAGAGTGAAAAATCATAATCCTAACAAACAATAGAATGGAAATTTGACAAACATCTAGCATAGCTGCCTAATCAAAGTACTTAATACTTACGAGTTCCTTTCCCTACTTTTTACTTCTCCTTACTGTTTGTCAAACTTATAAAGTGTGAGTATTTATTTCCAAGATTTTTTAAAAAATTTGTTCTCTTTCGTACCTGAGATGGTGAAAGGAGCACATTTGTGAATAATAATAATTATTTTGGATGAACTTGCTAGGTAGTGGGACACTTAGATAATGTCATAAGGGATAGAGCTGGGTATATAGTTCAGTGGGAACACAAA
>NC_048220.1:114596315-114631950 GCF_002007445.2 Ailuropoda melanoleuca | reverse complement strand
AATTCAAGGATAAAATTAAATTCCGTTTATGTGCTTAAAATATCTAATGTAAGTACTCATTCTTAAAGTAGCATATTCTGCAAAAGTATATTCTTTATATAACAGAATTAATAACTTTAATCCATATTTGCTTAACAGTCTTCTTAGTTTTGATTTTTTTAAAAAAGGTATTTCAGAAGTTAAAAAATAAAAAAAAAACCCTCAGATGGAAGATTGCTTGGCACAATATTAAACACAACAGAAAGAAGGCAGTAGGAATTGGTATCTTTTACCTTCTGTGTGCCAAGCAGGTTATTTTTATTCAAATGTCAGGTACAAAATCAGTGAGCCTCATATTCTGTGACTAGATAAGACTTGCTCACTGGACAGAGAGATAGAAAGGTGAAGGGCACCTAATCTACAAAAGCACTTGACTTTTCTGAAGTTTAATAATCTCCCAACCTCAACAGAGCTTCTATGCAGAAGTAAAGAAAAATGGACTTCTAGATGTGGAAAGGGTTGTTTCCAGCCATTATCAAGCAGACAGCATTTTTATGCCCATTTAAGAAACATAGTTTATATACTAGGTTAAATAGTGTCTCCACAAAATTCATGTCCACCCAAAATCTGTGAATGTGGCCTTATTTGGAAATAGGATCTTTGCAAATGTAAACAAGTTGAGATGAGGTCATATAGGGTTAGGGTGGGCCCTAACCCATACGACTGGTGTCTTTGTAAGAGAGAGAAGTTTGGACCCAGGGATACAGACACAGAGAAAGAACATCACATGGTGATGGAGGCAGAGATTAAAGTGATATGTTCATGAGCCAAGGGATGCCAAGAATCCAGCAATCACCGCAGCTAGGAAAGAGATATGAGATTCTCTTCTAAGCTTCCGACAAGAAACCAATGCTGCTGACACTTTGATTTTGAACTTCTGGCCTCCCAAATTGTGAGAGAATAAATTCTATTGTCTTCAGCCATCTAGTTAGTGGTAATGTTACATCAGCCCTAGGAAACCAATTGCTTAGTTGCTTAGTTACCTGCCTTCCCATCCCAAGGTTGATTAAAGCAGCTAATGAGAAGCGGTATGAATGTATATTTTGAAATAGCCCTTAATGCTCAAAATGGTTCAACAGTTGTCCTAGCTCAGCACAAACAGGAGTTCTCTTCTTGGCTGGTGGGACCTCCTCAATATCTATGTGCAAGATGATACAAATAAGAGCTTTTGATATTGATTGTTAGAAAAAGCAGAACAATCAGAGCGAATGTATATGGGGAGAAAGGAGAGGTGGATGATGGAAGAGAATGACATGGTAACTCTCCCCAACTCCTGGCCTGCTAGCTTGTTCACCAGCACTTGTGGAGGGAGGGGTTTAAAAGCAGAACCCATATCATCTGTTTTCACAAGCAGTTTCATGAAACATTGGTGTTTCTAGGATCAACTAACCAAGTAGAAATCAAGATGGAGGAAAGTTTTTTCTTCCACATTTTATTTTGCGCTCTTGGTAAAGTTGTCATGAGGACAACATAAGTGAATTAACGTATATTAGAACAGTGATTAGGTCTGACAATTATAAAAGCGAAGAATATAAGCAGACCTATTTCCAAGTACATGGAAGACTCCCCTGGGAATAGTCCAAAATAATTGGGAAGGATTGCTGGTTAAGTAGCAATATGTGTATTCTTCCTATGCCTGTAAGGAGAGACAATAAGCCAGGGGGATATGTGTTATTAATTAATATTCATTAATTTAATACATATGTGTTGAATGCCTTCTAAATATATAAACTCAGTGAAGGGAGAGACTGTGTTTAGTCATGCTACCCCAGTGTAAAGCAGGCACTGAGCTGTGACTGACTGAGTAGATGGATGTGCCACGTATAGCACCAGGTGCCAAGAATACGGGGGGAAAGACATCACTGTCCCACACAACAGCAGAATCAACGGGTGTCATGTTAAAATAATAAACTTGATCCACACGGACCATTTTTAAATAAAGTTTAAAATCTTTCTCAGTGTGACAAAAATAAACAGTTCTGTGGGGCACCTGCATGGTTCAGTCAGTTAAACATCTGACTTTGGCTCAGATCATGATCTCAGAGTCCTGGGATCGAGCCCTGAGTCAGGCTCTCCACTGATTGAGACATCCGCTAGTTCCTCTGCCTCTGCGTGCCACCCCCCCAACCCGGCTTGTGCTCTCTCTTTCTCTCAAATAAATAAAATCTTTAAAATAAAATAAAATAAACAGTTCTGCTATAATTGTCTGGAAAATTAATTGATGTGAAACAGTTCATTTCCCCTAAACTCTCAGATAAATCAAATGAAAATGAAATTAGGAAAAACAACTGAAAATTAGTCATTTCAACCAACTGCTCTGAAATGAATGCATTTCCTTTGAAAACTCTCAGAACATAAACCCCTAACAATTGTAGTAGGTTTTACTAAATACAGGCAAAGCATTTTACTCTTACAGCTCTCTTTGAAGATTGAAATACATTGTAGCATACCCAGTCACAACTTTTTGTTGAAGGAGTCAACTGGAATTTATTTCTTCCTGTAACTTACAACAGAAGTAGGATCCTTTAGGAAGCAGCATTATTTAAAATGCTACTTTGAAAAAAAATCTAATAGCCACTTCTGATTTTCTGCAGACAAAAAGAGTAGAAAACATCACCTACTGTACTATCCCTTGGGCTTTTGGCTGAACTCCGGGCATTTTGGCAATCTCTCTCTGATCTCCTCACCCTGTAAATACTTAATGTTGCCAGTTTCCTGTAATGTAAATGCATTATTAGAACAATGTGACAGCTCTGTGTACAGAAAATTTAGACGGGCTGTGCAAGAGGGGAGTAGAATCCTTTGAACAAGAGGGATGAAGTCCCTAATAGAGTTTTAATGATAAATAGAAGGGGACTGAATCTCTCCACTCCCATATCAAGTAATAAATTTCTTTCCAGACTTGCTGAAAAACAGAGCTGGCTTCTAAGGTTCAGGAAGTGCATGCCCAGTGCCAATCCTTATCTTAAAGGAGGGAAGTCCATTGCTCCTGTGGAGGAAATGATTCCATTGTCCATTTTATAATGGCAATGTAACCTTAGTAAAAATATATGTTGCTACACTATAACAGTGTAATAGCTCACCATGACTCTGCTCAGAATTCAGAGAGATCACTAACAGTTCTAGAGTGAAAAATCATAATCCTAACAAACAATAGAATGGAAATTTGACAAACATCTAGCATAGCTGCCTAATCAAAGTACTTAATACTTACGAGTTCCTTTCCCTACTTTTTACTTCTCCTTACTGTTTGTCAAACTTATAAAGTGTGAGTATTTATTTCCAAGATTTTTTAAAAAATTTGTTCTCTTTCGTACCTGAGATGGTGAAAGGAGCACATTTGTGAATAATAATAATTATTTTGGATGAACTTGCTAGGTAGTGGGACACTTAGATAATGTCATAAGGGATAGAGCTGGGTATATAGTTCAGTGGGAACACAAAGGAGGACATAGCTATGCACCTTAAAGATTAGATTGCTATTTTAGTATATGCGCTGCCGAAGCGAGCACAAGATTAGATTGCTATTTTAACTATATTGTTTCATGGAGGAATAAACCTTTTAACATGTATGATCTCTTACAGATATTCAATTAGTTAAAAAATAAAAACCAAAACAAACAAACAATGATCTCCTCTTCCCATTTCTCCAGATGAATATACTATCTTTTGCTGGTTTACATTAATTCTCCTGACTCTTATGTAAATAGAGCTTTAAAAATTATCCTCAATTACCATCCTATCAGGACTTTGATACATCTGTCATTTTTTCTTCCTTTTGTTCAAATCTATTACAGGATGTTGGAGAGAGTTGCCTATATCTATCTATATGGTGTATATTATATATCTTACAGTTCTAGCAGCTGACAGTGGTCAACACTCACCATTGATAAGATATGAAGAGTAAAGTGGGGAACAGAGAGAAATCTAATTTTTGATTCAGGTTTTAGTTAAACACCAATACTTTAATAGAGAAGCACAGTATGACCACACTTTATTTCCATATTTTCCCACAAAACTGGGACATGTTGACCTTGCTTTCCTCTTTGCTTTAGTGAATGGTTTTATTTCCATCATCTCTTTGGCCATGCCTCATGGTTTAGATGAAAGCCTAGTACTGGCTATGACTAAACATAGCGTATTATGGAAAAAAAGAAGAACACGGGTTAAGTCAAGGATGCCTCTGGCCCTTGGAGGAAGAAATGGGAAATGGAAAAGTGAAAGCAGTGCCGTGTAAATCTCACATCTGTTCAGGAGGCACATTGTTTTTGAATATTGAATGAATTCACATTGAATCACACTGAATGAATATTCAGAATGCTCCAAAAAGCCTGCCAAGATTTACCTATCTGATGATTGCTACCCACTTCACTGTTCCACATGGGGATTAATAATATAAGAAGAGAAGAAGGAAGCTTTTGGCATTGAGAAATCTTGGGCAGGAAAGTGAGAGACCCTTTAGCAATTCAGTGTTGTATTTCCTTCTTTATTCCAATTGAAGAATGAGTCTACCTCAATAATCATAATGCTCAACAATGATTGAGGAATTATGTTATGTGCCAGGAGCTAGACCAACTACTTAAATATACCACATCATTAATGACAACAGCTCCGTTTATGTAATAGGAACCTTTTCTGCATGAGGTACCTGAAGCAGTATTTAAGAATATTATATGAAGTTAAAATGAGAATGCATAGACTCAGGATTTAAACTCCCACCATGTTAGTCCCAGACTTGTGCTCCATATGCTGTACTACTCCCACGAGGTAAGAGGGCTGCAAGAATAGTTGACCAGCTAGCATAAAGTTCATTAGAATTTATGGAAATTACCATGCTCTATTTTAGTGTAAGGAGTGTAATTTATTTATATTTGAATGATGATGCATACATGACTTAAAGTCTAGTTATTAGAAAAAGCGTTGGCTACAATATTGTGGCTAGGGGTGCCTGGGTGGCTTAGCTGGTTAAGCGTCTGCCTTTGGCTCAGTTCATGATCCCATGGTCCTGGGATGGAGTGTTGGGCTCCTTGCTCAGCAGGGAGTCTGCTTCTCCCTTTGCCTCTGTCCCTCCCACTGCTTGCTTGTGCTCTCTCTCTCTCTCTTTCAAATAAATAAATAGAATCTTTAAAAAGTAAAATAAAATATTGTGGCTAAATGTATTGCTCCACATTCTTGGATTATTCAAACAACCCATACAAAACTAACTGGGTAGCCATAAAATTAATCTAACAGTAATTTTTTTTTAATTTTAAGATTTTAATTGCTAGAAGATTAATCTTTTCTTAACTACATGAACAATAGCTCCATCTCTCACTCAGGAGAATGATGGGTCATCACACTGGCTTTTTTCCCATTCAGAAACTAGAGAAATTCACCCTGCCCAAGAATCTGACCTGGCCCAAATATATAGTGAGTTTAATTTGAAAGCTTCTGATCTATCTGAAAAGAGAAGGATGGCCACTGTTTTAGCTTGCAATCCCCAGAAGCAGATCCCAAGACAAGGATTCAAGAGCAAGTGTATCATTTGATTGGGGAATCCCAGTAAGCTATATTAGTGAAGGAGGACATAGGAGGGTAGGAAAGTAAGCTACCACTGGAGCCTCTAGAAGTTTAAGTTCATTAAGGATTTCTGAAAGAACACTCCTCAAAGTAATCCATCCAAGCTCAGTTATTTCTTTACCAAATCATCGCCAGTCAGGATAAAAATCTTCCTGCAGAAAATCACTAGAGTTTATAGAATGTAGCTTTTGGGCTGGCCTACAGTCATTAAAGTTAGAAGTCACTGGAATTGTCTGTTTCTTACATAGTGATAGGCTCATGAGCATAATCTGAAAATGGATAAACAAAGGAAAACTTTTACTCCTGTACATTGTATCATCAAGTCCAGGGGCAACTGTTACTAATTATGTTTGTAGTTAGTAAAATATTCCTCTACTTTAATAAGGATTTATACTCTAGTATTTCTAAGAATTAATGTTTATCCTAGGAAGATGTTTGTGGATGTGTATTTTTTATCCATATGGATTATCAGGAAGAACAAGGAGACATGCTTGAAACTCACAGATTTTGGAATGCTATATTCCATTCTGTAATTAATTCATCCTCATTCTCCAACTCTTCAGTCTTTCTGAGGTGAATAACTCAGAATTTGGGCTCTATATACTACTGGATTATAGGATCCACAGATTTCTTGAGGGTAGGAAGTGAGTGGTTTCAGACTCACACCAACCTGTGTAAATAGGGAATGGGATTCCTTCAAGGGAAGTTTGAAGGAGGGATCTTTATAGAAGAGGGAAGACCTAAATATGGTGGAGCAACCAAGATTGGGTTATAACCATCAGATAACTCCCTGTGAGTTGTTTAATATTTTTATGTTCTTCCTTGGATTGTAATTCCTATGGAATTGTGTGCCATTTTCTTGTATGATCTTGAGAAAGCATTAGCTTTATATGATCATTTCTCAATTAGGCAGTAACCCAGGAGGCATGACTAGATTTTGACACTGTTATAAGTTAGGAATCAGTTCTTATGACCAACATCTTCTAAAAGATGAGAAAGAAACGACATGGGAAGTAATATAAGAAGATAAATGCATTAAAGAATTAACATTTTTGGAAGCCATGAATTCTGAGAAATATATTTTTCAGGATTCATACTGAAATATATATATCACAGTATAAGATAAGAGAAATATAATCAAGAATTGTAACCAAGTAGTACATAGAATCTCATGACTATTACTACATATTATGTGGAATTGTTTGGACAAAAATAAAAATAGGAATATGACAAAGGAAGGATACACTTTATTCCAAAGTATCATATCTATTAGAAATGAAGATGGAATAACATTATATGTCAAGAAGATATAATTTAAAATAGCTTTATTACTTTCTCTGTTTATTAAAGTAATATGAAGCTGTTATTTAAAAAAAAACCCGAACATTCAAGAATTAGGAAGAAAAGAATAAAAGTACCACTAATGTCACCATCACATATATATATGCTGGAAGATATATTTACATGTACATTCACATAAATCTCCATATTTGAAGAAGAAAAAAATGACGGAAAGTGTTTGCCTAGAGACAAAAACAGAGGGCAACAATGGGGACTTTGTTGTTAGAGGTGACTAGCTGCTGCTTAATCGAAGGAACTGGACATGAGGGCTGACAGTTCACAAGCTAGAAGAGGCAAAGTAGAACAGTAATGGAGGGGCGCCTGGGTGGTGCAGTCGTTAAGCATCTGCCTTCGGCTCAGGGCATGATCCTGGCGTTATGGGATCAAGCCCCACATCAGGCTCCTCCGCTATGAGCCTGCTTCTTCCTCTCCCACTCCCCCTGTTTGTGTTCCCTCTCTCGCTGGCTGTCTCTCTCTCTGTCAAATAAATAAATAAATAAAATCCTAAAAAAAAAAAAAAAAAAGAACAGTAATGGAAATAGTCACAGAGTTAGTATTAGAAATTGTAACAATGACAATGAGAGCTACTATTTATTACAGACTAACTTTATGCCAGGTACTCTACATGAGTTATCTAATACCACGCAATAGTGAACTAGATACTATTTCCCTCAATTTACAGATGATACTAAGTAATTTGCCTCTGTATGCACAGCAGGTAAATTACATTAGTGGTCAAGGACTTCAACTCCCAGACATGTGCTAGAAGTTTCCTTCAGCACAGCACATTAAATGCTCACGAGACTGCTGACAATCTCATGATGCTTATAGCTGGGGAAATCATCCAGGATCCCCTTTGGCCAGCAGGAAAGAATTCGTTGTTGAAGTTATGGAAGAAATAGTGAACCTGGGGGAACATGACATTTCTGAACTGCTCTTGTCTCCACTATGGTAGCTTCTCCACCACACCTACTTCTCTGGGTTATGGGCATCTTACATCTTATTCTGAGATGGAGAGAGTATCCGGCTGCTGCCAAGGACTGTACTCTAGCCCTGAGAAGCTTGGGAAGCAAGCATCTGACCTGTCTGGCTATTAGGTTAGAGCCCATGTATGCTGCTCACCATGGCACAAAGTAGAGAACTCCACAAACTCCAGAGGGAGGTCAGGTCCTATGCTGCCAAATACAAGAAATGTCCAGTAAACATAGGGAGGGAGAAGGCTATCTCATTAGAGGAGTTTTTCCATAGTGGGAGGAAATACAGGGAGGAGAAAGATTTAAAAGAGAAAAGAAGAAAAAGTCTGCTACGCATTAACTTTTTAAAAAAAGAATTGATAGCACGGTCATTTATTTTTCGCACATTTTTTCTCTAGTCAACACATTTTAAATTTGTAAGTCAGCAGCTACCTGCACCTTTTAAAAACATTCTTTTTTCCTACCCCTTTATAAGCAGTGCTTTTTGAATTGTTCTTTAAGTGTCCTGAAGAGGTACCCTCAAGAGATGAGAGAGCTCTAGGCCATTTTATTAGTTTAATTTAATCATTTAATAATTTTTTAGCTATATTAAGGTATAATTGACAAATACAATTGTAAGATACTTTAGGTTGCATCATGGTGATTCAATGTGCATCTATCCCCCTCACATATTGTCTTGCTCTGTTTTGTTCAGAAGGCGGTGACAACAGTTAAGTTCTACTCTCTTAGCAATTGTTCTTTATATGATAGTTCCATTTTTAAGTTTATCCACATTACTCAATTAGGTGGCAACTCTGTAGAAGCAATAAAATGCTGTTTTCTTGAGCCAATATTAAGCTATCTTGTTGCTCTAAGGGTGCAGATAGGAAGTAAGTAGTTAATTAGTTAAAAGGACTTAAATCCTGCTGGGTCTCTGCAAACAAGAGACAATGCCAGAGCGCACCTTTGAACTTCAAAGCTTTCAAAATGGGGCAGGGTCTGAAGAGTTTAACTGGGGCAGGAGGGAGGACCATAGAGATTGAGTTTATTTGTTTTTGGAGGGTCAGGCTACAGATGCAATTCTGCAAGGAAGCCAATTCTTCTAACAGCAAACCAGAGGAATAGGCCATTGGTCCTCCCATCTGAGGTCAAGCATATCAGAGGTATGACATCCTGATGGTTTTGTAAGGAGTGAGTTACAAATTTGGGATTAAAACCCATCTTTAGCTTCTCTGGGTGTCAAGACCTCTTCCTAGATTTTGTATTTTCAGCTCTTATAATAGCTATTAATTGTCTAAAAGTCATTAACACTTTAATTAAACAGTTTATATTTTACTCAAAGTATTTAATTGTTTTGAAGAAGAGTAAAAAACACGCATATCTCATGGAAGATTTAACATATTCCTGAAAGCTGAAACTTAAACCACTGTTTGTTCCTTCTCTAGTCATAGTAATATAGTTTTTCTCTTCATTTTTCATGAACACCTACTATGCTGTCAAACCATTTTATACAGAAGTGCCACCTGACCGAATAGGCATATAATGAAATGTCTTTACACTAGTTAATAGCCTTTTCAGTAGAATTAGTTCTGTTCAGGTCTTTTTTATACTACTGAATTATCTGGTGTTTTTGTTTTTTTGTTTTTGCTTGTTTGTTTGTTTTAGTTTTGTCTTTCGGATAACAGAGCACTAATGCAGCTGTGGACCATTCTACTCCAAAAACTCTTTTGATTTAGGGCCCCCACTGGGCAGAAATCACATTCTGTAAAACTACCATACATTTACAGTTTGCCTGATTGGTGTCATACACCTTTATGTATATCACTTAATCTCTGTGGAAAATACCTTTAGTGACAGCAGAACTCAATGTCATGTTTCTTGCTACACCTTTTCTTCCTGGTTATTCTAGCACAAGCCTTATTTTATGAGGATATCAACATTTCTCAAGTATTTTTAGGATTTCAGCACTAGATATTCATTCAAAGAATATAAAAGCATGCATTAGATTGTATACTTCTTTTTTCACATTCACAAATAATGTATTCCCTTAAAATGTGACCGTTTACATTGAATCACAAATTATATTCTTATTTTCTTCTGTCCTTCCTGTCTCTACAAGGCTGACGTTTAGCTGACTTGTGGGATAATAGACTAGCATCATGTGTTGGTGAGTTCAAGCTCACTGGTGAGATATTTTCTCCTATTTATTTCAATATTTAGTGGCAGTATTTCAGTGGCACCAGTAGTACAGGGACAACTGAAAGCATTATGCATATTTCAGTCACTTAGGTAAATTCTGAATCATTGCTAAAATAGGCATTTTAATGGAGGAGGTCAAATCATATAACACAAATGAGTGCCCAATAGATTCTAGCCATGTAGTTTGGTAATGATGATGATATAGAAGTTGATTAACTATAAAAAGTTTAAAAATTTGCATTGCAAGTGAACATGGCAGGTTTCAAGAAAGGTAAAACTTCTGTCCTTCCCTATATCTCAGGTTGTTTTGGGAAATAAAACAGAGAAGAACATTTTTATTTGGCAAGTCTAACTTCAAGATAAGAATTGAAAGGAAATGGAATTTTATTTAGAAGTAAGCCAAAGTAAAACCAAATGAAGAAAAAACATACATATAGTAGAATATAAAACTGTCAACACTGCCTAGAGACACATAGTGAAAACATTTTTGAGGAAAAAGATCCACTAGCTAAATTCCTTATATCAATGGCTTTTGCCAGCAACTTGCCCATTGACACCTATAGATTTCTATAAATGTGTTTATTTTCTTCTTTATCTCTCTCCTTATCTGCCGATTTACATACACATCGTCTTGCTATCTGTGTCATACTAAAAAGGACAAGATGAACATCACGGTCAATACTGAGTATCAAGTTATATACTTTAGTGCAGAGAGTGCAGAAATAATCTAATGAATGTCTTATTTATCTTAAGTCATGGCATTTACATTGATATAATCAACTTTCTTGTTCCAGAACTTTAGTGTAAGTGGCAGAACATTTTAAATTTTTCTTTCTAAAAATGTCGAAATTTCAAGCTGTCAGGAAGAAAGTTATCTTTTTTTTTTTTTTTAATTGCACAGACCTTTACAGAGCGTCTTCTCCAGTATGCCACCCAGAATGTTTCTTCTGGAATGGCTTTTGTTCCTGTACATTCTCCTTCTTTGAAAAAAAACAAACAAAAAAACTTTGATTTTGCTTCCCAGTTAATGGCCAACTTTTTATATGATACTGAGCAAACCATTTTGGTTTTATTTGTTTTATTCCTTAAACAGCAAATGACTTTGAAAGATACAATAAAACATTTTTTTAAAGAAAATGTAAAAGCAAAGTAACATTATCTTATAGCTTTCTAATAAATCTTCTACACCTAAAATCCAAAAAGGATTTCCCCAAGTATTTTCAGTGCCACATCTCTTGTGGTAAATGGATACTCAAAACAAAAAAAAACTTTTTTTCAAACTATAGCGCCAATTTTTTTAAAAAAGATTTATTTATTTATTTATTTGACAGAGAGAGACCGCAAGAGAAGGAACACAAGCAAGGGAGTGTGAGAGGGAGAAGCAGGCTTCCTGCCAAGCAGGGAGCCCAATGCGGGGCCTGGTCCCAGGACCCTGGGATCATGACCTGAGCCGAAAGCAGATGCTTAACAGCTGAGCCACCCAGGCGTCCTAGTGCCAATGTTTTTTAGCC
This sequence comes from Ailuropoda melanoleuca, assembly GCF_002007445.2. NCBI lineage: Eukaryota > Metazoa > Chordata > Mammalia > Carnivora > Ursidae > Ailuropoda > Ailuropoda melanoleuca. Next base: position 114,620,348 of record NC_048220.1, on the reverse strand, counting down.
ACTTTTGGATATGGACTGATCCCTACGGGTAGAGTAACAGGAAGTTTCCTTATGGCCCTTACCACTTTACCGCTGGTGGAGACTGGTGCGAGTGGAGAAATTTGACAACATGAAAAGTTAAGTTACCAGAGTTGGAGAGCTGGCTTTCATCCTTGGCTCTGTCTGTAATCACGTCATTGTGACTAAGTAAAATCTTCTCTGGACCTCTGTTTCCTCATCTGTTAATTAATAAAGTATTAGTCTTCATGATTTCTAGGATCCATACAAGTTTTAAAATTGCTCTATTCCATCCCTTCACTAATGATTTGGAAATATTCTTAGTCCAGATTCAGTAACAAATCTATGAGGAAACTACAATAAAATATTGTTCCAAATTTTTGGTTTTAGTTTTAGTTCCTATATATTTAAATTCTTGCCATATTTTGTCAAATGTTCATAATGCTTTAAACAAACTGGAAACCAAGGTCTATCATTAGCAGGATGAATAATATTGTGACATAGTCATATCAAAGAATACTAAATACAGCTACATACAACATGGGTGAATCTTAGAATATGCAATGAAAAGAATAGAACATAAAAAAACATTTATAGCTTTATTCCTTTTGTTGAAATTTTAAAACCAAAAAAACCACCGCCTCTCCATCAAGCCATTAAAGCGCATTCTTACTCGAGGATCATGCGAAGTTCTCTGAGGATCTGACAACCATCCTGGGTCAGCTTAGAACTTTGCTCCAAGATGTAACTTGGAGATCCAGTGTAATAGAGGTTCCACCATCTTACCATGTTTCCAACTCAGTAAGTGACCTGAAAGGTCATTAAAGCAGAGAAAGAAATACTGGAAGGACTTGTATTGGTTCTTGAATGCTTTGGCCCAGTGGTCACTTCTGCTCACAGAACTTTTATCAGAAGTAGTCATATAGTCTCACTTAATTGTAATGAGACTCGATAATGTGAGGAACACATAGATATTTGGCAAGAAGTTAGTATCTCTGCCTCATTTTCCACAATAATTTCCATGGCCATTGTTGCCATGGATTCTTTATAACCAAGAAATGCGAGTGTTGCTATATTTTCTGGAAACTCAATGCATTAGAACCAGACAGTATTCTAGCCTGCATTGTGGAGCACCTTCCTGCCAGCTTTGTGCTACACATTTTTTGGCCACTTAAAACAATGCTACTGGTGAACCAAACTCACAAAGCTTTTAATGGGAATGTTTTCAGTTTCTGCTCATAAGCTCACACAGATGTAATTATCTAATGGTTACCCAAAAAAAAAAATAGAAATAATTTTCTCCCTTCTAGGTTTTATACTCCTATTTTTAACTTTTCTTTCAGTCATTCTCTTCATAGATCCTCACATTCAGGCCCTCTGACATGAAGCTTATGTTTTCCTTTGTGTTCCAACAACAAATAGATCAAGGTTTTATTAAAGGCATGAGCTAGAAAATACATACCAGCCCTTACTTTAGTTAGAGGTGTAATTCAGACCAATTCAAAGAGACATGAGCATGGAGAACAGTGTTTGCACCATCTAGGCACATTATATTTGAGGAGATCAATGTAAATAATTTCATGATCAATTTATGCTGGGGAGAGGCCACTATCACATCTCAGAAACTTTTTTCCTCTTACCAAAACTTCTCACAAGGCATTAGAAGGCATTCCCCTTTCTGTGCATAGGGAGAAAACTGTGAAGGCTATATGTCACATCATTATACCTAGGTGGTTTTCTCCCCATTGTTTCTCTCCCACCAGAGCTAACTTAACCTTTTGTATTCTTTGCACATTTCATCAACATTTTGAGTATAACTTCTAAAACATTGTTAGCAAGAATGCTTAGCAATCATGCTATAGGACAGATTGAACAAGTTTGGGTTTTTTTTTTCTCTCTACTACAATGCCTGCAATCCACTGGACTCCAGCAAATCCATGTCAGTTTGAATCAACTAATATTCCAGCCGTTGGAGACGGGTTTATCTCAAAGCTGCCTCTGGAAAGTTCCTGTGCTATAGGTCACAGGCCGGGCTCTGGCCTCCTGTCTGAGATACTTTCCTGATGGGAAGGCCACCCAAGATGAGACTATCCCTCAGGCTAAAAGAGATGGAGTCAGGTCAAGCCAATTTCCCAAACTGCCAATTTTAAACAATGACATAATTTCACATGCCAAAAGTCTATTTGTACATAATTAGGGAGAGATCAAAAAAAGAAACTGTAATAAGGATAGTTTCTACTGAGTTTGAATCCATGCCTGTCCATGTTTGTTTATGTTATTTCTCCATCTTTTAACTTTTAGAAAGTTAGCTCTTTGAGGACAGAACAGAGCTTTTTAATATTAGGTAGACAATCTATCCTGATGTGACACCTTAATAAATGTTTAAAATATGATTAGGCCAAAATTGTCCTTATGGTTTAAAAAAGAGAGGCAGTCCCTCTTTGGATAGCATAGTCCCATTTAACTAAGAAGGAAAAAAACCTTTAACAATTTCTTTGAAGTAATCATTGGTTTTAACTATGGTGTGTGTGTGTGTGTGTGTGTGTGTGTGTGTGTGTGAAAACTCAATTTAATATGTTAGTACAGATCAATTGAGTTCTCTTTTCCTAAGTATTGATGTCATTACTTATAATAAATTGGTTATAAAATTAAACAGAATATAATTATTAAAATTCAATTTTTTCAATGGTAGTAGAAACAGCCTCAATTTGGGGAAAATATTTAGACATTTAAAGATGTACAGAAATTTGTGAAAATAGGAATTTAGGCCCATGGGAAGCATGGTCTTGAAAAGAGGGGGAAGATCTAAAGAAGAGAAAAGTATCATAAAATATGGTTAGTGACCAGAATACTTCTATGAGTTTATGAATTAGTCAATTATACTACCTTAGCAATAAATTCAGAGAAATTGTCAGTCAGTGAAAACTCAAATATTTTCACCACTTTGTGTAGTTTCCTTGACTTTTATCCTTTTCTTCTTTCCCACTCTGCTTTTTCACTTTGAGTTTAATTCTGAAAAAAATCATTTCCAAATCTATCTCAAATTAGAAGCTCTGATTAAGAGATTAATTAATTCCTGAGGACATAATGTTGAAGAGCATAGTCAATATTAAGAGATAATATTGCCCATAGACCCTGGGCCTTGAAACGTAGAAGGTCTTGCCGCAGTCTTCCTCTAGCTATTGCCCTTTCCATGGGGTGAAAGTCTGCGGGGTCAAGAGGATACACTCACCCGCACCTCCCTTAATCCAGACCAGTCTCCAAATACCTCTCAGAGAGTACTCAGAGAAGGGCACTCAGAGAATGAGCCTGGAATTCCCTACCCTAAGACACCAAGCCTATGTGGGCCAAAGCACAGCTCTTTAATAATAAGTCTTTCAAGGGAAGACTATATCTATAATATGTATGTGCTTCTGTCCAAAAAGTATATTTTTGCAAGTATACCATATGAAGTTGTATAATATTATTTGAAAATAGACTGTAATAAGGTACAGCAGCTTAATATAAACCCGACTATCCAAAAAATCAATCATCAATCAATCAATGGTGAAGATAAACTGAAATCTTAAAATATACACAAATAATCATAAAGAAGCAAATAAAGAGGAATATTGGATAAAGTGCAGATAAGCAATTAACACGTGAATTGCAAATGGTAGATTTAAAAGCAACAATCATACTGATAATTATTTTAACTATAAATGGTACAAACATACTATTTTAAAAGGCAGAGATTATTATACACAAAAATAGATCTATATGACATGTAAAAGAAAATCAGACAGATTAAAGTAAAAAGAATGAAAAGAGATATACGATTTACTCAGAATGTATAAACATAAGAAAGTTAAAATGACTGTATTAATTTCAAACTAAGTAGACTTCAAAGCAGGGGATATGACCTAGGATAGATGTAGCAAAAACTGACAGAATTTAAAGAATCCACCATCTCTGTCAGAAGACAGAGATGACCTGAACAATACTTTCAACCAACTTGATTTAATTAACATACATATATAGAAGAAGGAACACAACAAAGAGTAATGCATACTCTTTCAAGTGCATATGAAACTTTCACCCAGATATATGCTGAACCATTAAAAGGTTCAAAAAACATAAAAGGACTGAAATTTTAATAATTTGCAATTAATATAGTTAGTAATTTTATTTTTTTTATTTTTCTTCCAATTTTTAATTTAAATTCCAGTTAGTTAATATACAGTGTAATATTAGTTTCAGGTGTAGAATTTAGTGATTCAACACTTACATACAATACCCACTGCTCATCACAAGTACCCTCCTTAGTCCCCGTCACCTATTTCACCCATCCCCCCCAACTCCCCTCTAATAACCATCAGTTTGTTCTCTACAGTTAAGAGTCTCTTTCTTGGTTTTCCTGGTTCTCCCCCATTATGTTCATCTGTTTTGTTTCTTAAATTCCACAAGAGTGAAACCATATGGTATTTGTCTTCCTCTGACTGACTTATTTCGCTTAGCATAATACTCTTTAGCTCCATCCACATCGTTATAAATGGCAAGATTTCATTCTTGGTTATGGCTGAGTAATATTCCATTGTATATATACACCACATCTTCTTTATCTATTCATCAGTCGATGGACACTTGGGCTCACTCCATAATTTGGCTAATGTTGATAATGCTGCTATAAACATTGGGGTGTGTTTATCCCTTTGAATTAGTATTTTTGTAACCTTTGGGTAAATACCTAGTATTGCAATTGCTGGATCATAGGGTAGTTCTATTTTTAACTTTTTGAGGAACCTTCATACTGTTTTCCAAAGTGGCTGCACAAGTTTTCATTCCCACTAACAATGCAAGAGGGTTCCCCATCCTCACCAAAACCTGTTGTTTCTCGTGTTGTTGATTCTAGCCATTCTGACAGTTGTGAAGTGATATCTCATTGTAGTTGTAATGTGTATTTCCCTGATGATCAGTGATGTTGAGCATCTTTTCATGTGTCTGTTGGCCATCTGTATGTCTTCTATGGAAAAAAGTATGTTCATAACTTCTACCCCCCTTTTTTAACTGGATTATTTGTTTTTGGGTGTTGAGTTTTGTAAGTTCTTTATATATCTTGGATACTACCTCTTTATTAGATATGTCATTTGCAAATACCTTCTCCCAATCTGTAGGTTGCTTTTTAGTTTTGTTGATTATTTCCTTCACTGTGCAAAAGCTTTTTATTTTTGTGAAGTCCCAATAGTTTAATCCCTGTGCTCTCTCTTTCTCTAAAATAAATAAACAAATCTTTAAAAAGAAAAAAGAGAATAATAAGGGAATATAATGAAAAGTTGTATGCAAATTAAACATAGATGAAATGCACAAATTACTTGTAAAACAAATCAACAAAACATACACAAGAATAAATAGCAAATCTGAATAACTCTATTTAAGTTAAAGAAACTGAATTGGTAATCTGAAATATCTGAGCAATGAAAACTCCAGTCCTGGATGACTTTACGTAATTCTGCTAGACATTAAAGGAAGAAAGAATACCAATCTAACACAAACTCTTTTGGAAAATAAGGAAATAAGTGAACATTTTGTACTTCATTTAATTAAACCAGCACCACCTGATAAAAAAAAAAAAGTAAAACTACAGGAAAAAAAAAAGAAAAGAAAACTTTAAACCAATACCTCTCATGATTATCAATGCAACCATCCTCAATTTTTTTTTTGTCAAGTTAAAGGCAGTCATAGGATTAATTCAGGAACTGAAATTTGGTTTAGCTTTTCATAATAAATCAATATAATTCACTGTTTCATCAGAATAAAGATAAAATATGGTTATCCAAACACATGTAGAAAAAGCATTCAATACAATTCAATACCCATCCATGATTAAGTAGACATAGAAGGGAATTTTCTCAACTTATAGTGTCCACAACAAAATTATACAGCTAACATTAGACTTACCAGTGAAAGATTGTTGACCTTCCATCTCCTCCTAAAATCAGAAACAAGGCAAATATATTGATGTTCATTACAACTATTAAACATTGTACTAAAGATAGCCTAAGTAATAATATAAGAATAAGGAAAAACTATACCATTTGGAACAAAAAAAGTAAAACTTTGTTTTCAGATAATAAGATCATGTATACAGAAAATCTTAATGAATCTACAAAACAAAGCTTTTATAACTAGTAAGTGCATTTCGACAGATTGCAGTTTATAACGCTGATACAAAAAATAACTATATAGTAGCAATAATCACTTATAAAAAAATTGAAAGCAATACCATTCACAGTAGCATCAAAAAACCCAACATATTTAAAGAAAAAAAAAATTAAAAATATGTGCAAGTTCTGTATACTAAAAGCTAATAAGAAACATTGCTGAGAGAAATTACATGTAAATGTAGAGATATACCATACTTCTGCATTGGATGACCATATATTGTTAAACTGCCATTTCTTCACTAATTGGTCTATGGTTTCAGTGTTAAGCTGATTAAAATTCCAGAAGACTTTTTTTTTTGGTAGAAATTGACAAGTAGACTGTAAAATTTATATGGAAATGCAAAAGATCTAAAATAGCCAATATAATTTTGAATAAAGGAAAAAAGAGAATTTACTATAAAGCTATGGTAATTAAGACTATGATATTGGCATAAGGACTGTGTGTGTGTGTGTGTGTGTGTGTGTATGTGTGTGTCTGTATCCAGGAATAGACCCACCTATACTTGATCAATTGATTTTGGGGCTTTCTAGGTGGGGCTGTATGCATAACCCATTTTTAATGTGTTCCTCAGACACTACCAATTTTCTTGAGCTTAGTCTATGGTAGAGCCTTTAAAAAGTATATTAAGAAAAATAAACAAACACTTGCTCCAGATTTCTGATCATTTTTTACCAAAAACATTCTCTAACAATATACTCATTGTTACTTAGGACATTTCTCCCTAGAGACATCAAATATAACAGGGAAGAAAATGCAGAGTTTGCAGAACATTCCATTTTTGTGGAAAGCAAAGCATTAGAGGTCCAAGTCATGTGATTTTCACAGACTGACACTTTGCTCTGAGTTGCACCTAATATGCCAATGAGAAAGTGGTGAACTTTATACATTCTGTGGGTCACTCTGTCAGCCTCATGAGCTTTGATGTGATTTCCTTCAGTTTTTGCAATCCATTCAGTTAGGTCTGTTTTCACTTTCCCATTGGCAATTTTCTATCCTGAGTCACATTGACCTCTGTCTGCCCCGAAACAAGGAGGGGTCCAGCTTGGCTGCTTGGGCTCCTGCTGTGAACATGTGGAAAGGAAGTAGTGACATACTTCAGAAGGCCCAGTTTGCAATGTTCCTGAAGCATCCCCTATACACAAGAGGTCATCCACCAACATCTTTCATTCTGTCTTCTTTAAGCCATCATTTTTATCTTACTATTAGAAAGACGGTGCAAAAAAATGTTTCTTGCATAGAGCTTGAACAATCAGCAGGTTCCCTGAGACTTTCTTAGGCTTTTAGAGTATATGTTCACGAAAAGAATTTATAGTCTGGCTTTTGACTGAGTTCTTTATTCTGAAGATCTAATAACCAGCTCCACTATGTTCTATAAAATATCAGTATCTCATTTTTGCCCCTCCCTCTGCCCAAACCTTCTGAAGAATTTAGCTAGGTCACCAGCTATTCTAACTATGCTGTCAAACCTCCATGGCTTAATTAAACAAAGGCTTTTCTTCCCCCTTTAAAAAATGGGGTTTTGGGGGGGGGAGAGAGATGATAAATAAAGTTAGTTAAATCATTAAACTTACTTGTCTCTTTATTCATACTATATGTTTGAAGGAAGAAGAATAGGAAGTTGGTGGGTCTTAGGATTTGAATTCACAAAATCACAACCATTCTCATCTTTAACAAATGTTTCCCAAGCAAACATCTACTGCCTTCTTTTGAAGGATCATACTTCTGCACAGAGGCCAGCCAACAAGCAGCTGACTAGGAGGGAGGCTTCCAAAAGAGCAATCTCTGCCCAGCTCACAGGAAACAGCCTGTGAAGTGTTTCCAAACCAAGGCTGCCAAAGAATATCTTTGCCAGCTAGCTGTGGTCCCCTGGTGTCCAGGATTCTCAAGGTCTCTCCCTCACAGCTGCCTAAATTCAGTGGAACTTCTGAATATTCCAGGGGCCGGCTTAGGCATGTAGAAGATGGGGTATGGAATAGAAACTGGGAGGAAATGGAAAGACATAAAACAAAAGCCCAGGAGATTCCAGGTTAACTGGAAAGTATTACATAGATGTGAACAGTTTGCACTGGGACATAAAATAAAGCAATGTCAGCTGTATTTGAGACACATTTAGGTTGCAAATGGAGCATAAGTTAGGGAGCCTGAAGGTTAATCTTACAGTGCAATGTAGGCTGGAGTTTTTAGATGGAGATTGTATCTTTATGGGTCTGAGGTAAACATCAAAGGAAAATAATACAAATAAAAGAAGCATTCTAGAAAAATAGATTACAAAGTGTTTGGGGGTTCATTTAGATATAGAGTTTGAACGGAATAATTCAAAATAGATTTAGGTACTGGACAAACCCAACAGACAATGCTGGTTTAACTGGACTCTCCTCTTCTTTAGGTTTTAGAATACATAAATGAAAGTTTGTAGGTATTTGTTGAGAAACTGTAGAAGTTTAATGGAGTCTCCACCAAATTAGTATCATTTTAATGTAGACTGTTATACAATAATATTATATGATAGTTAATATTTCTAAGCAATTTTTTGTTAGGAAAATATTAGTACCATTGCAGAAAGGGGGATAAGAGCTATAGAATTTTCCATTCCTGAACCAGCTGATATTTCTAATGCATTTACTATTGCCTTTTTCATTAATCTGCACATGTACTTAATCCTCTCCTTATCCAGTTTAGATCCCATAATCATTACTAAATTATTACTCTTTATATACTCTTAGTTCTGCTGTTTTTCTCTCCCATCATCGTACTCACTGGTAAATCTCAACCTTCATTAAATCCAACTGTCTGCACTGTCTGTGCTTGTGGATGAACAGTTAGTTAGAGATGGCTGGAAGAAAACACGGAACCCTGCTACAGTTCCCAAATACTTGATGGCAGTACTACAGTTTTCCCTAGTCAGTTCATTATCCCACTCTCTAAGATCACCTTTTTTTTATATCCTCTCTTCTCCAACCTCCAAATTCCGTCTCTTCCAAATAACTCTGATGCCTTTTCTTCTCTTTTCATTAATAAAAAAAGGGTAAGCAGAATAAGCCTTCTTCATGTTTTTACCACCATTTATAAAACTATCTGCCTCTATACTGGTGCATTCTCCCTTCTCTCCTATTATGGTGGGTGAATTGTCCATGCTTAAAACTATGGCTGATATATCATTTCTATACTTGATGTCCTTCTTCTATTCAAGGTCTTTGCTCCTGGAGTTATTCCTCCTTGCCTCTGTACCATCATTGTTTTCTCTATATTACATTATTCTCAACAGCATAGACATGCTGTATTATATCTCGTATTTAACAGAGCAAACAAACCAAATCAGTCTAAACAAATAAAACCCCCCAAAATTCAGAAAGCTTGACCCCATGTGTTCTTCCAGCTACTGTCTTATTTCTCTGTTTCATTGTTTGACTGAGCTACTAGAGCTCATTGTTTATCCTTTGTCTCTCATTTCTCACTTCACATCTCAACTCATTTCAATTAGAACTTTATTTCCAATAGAAATCTTATTTTTCAGGATCAATAAAAAATGAACACCATGTTGCAAAACCCAGTGGTCTAGTCTCAGTCATCTTATTTGGATTCTCAGTAGCATTTAATAGAATTGATCATTAATTAGGGAACATGTCTTGAAATGCTTTCTTCCCTTCGTTTCTGGGATACTTTACTGCATCCCTACCTCCCTAACTGCACCATCTATTCTGTGGGATCTGTTGGTTCAGTGCTTCCAATTCTCAGTCATCAGAAATCGTCTTGATCTGAACTCTGTATCTGGCGATCCCATCTAGTTCCCTGCCATCCAAATGACTCCCACATTTCTATCCGTAGCTGATCACTCCTGTAAGTCTTGGTCTAAGATATACAACTTCCTATGTGACATCTCCATCTAAATGGATATTGAGCACCTTAACTTTAACATCTTCAAAACCAAATTCTCTTTATTTCATCTCCCCAGACATGCTCTTCCCATTTGGCTCATCTCAGGAAATAATTCTACATTCACCCAAAATTTGGGATTTAGCCTTTTTCTCTCACACCTAATTTACCAGCAAACCCATTCAGTGTATCCTAATCCATTCTCTCTTACCATCTCTATAATTACCACTAGAAGCCAGCTTTGTGTTGAGTTGTAAGCAGTATATTCAATGGAGTGCTGGCTGATTGTAAGATGTTGTATTTTTTCTAATTTTCTTTGAGAGACTGTATCCATCTATTTATTTTAGTCTCATTTCTGTTTCAGAGTTAAATGATATCTTCAAAGGGTATCACAGGTGAAAATTTAAGATTTAAAACTATTAAGAGCACATTTTAGCTAATCAGGGCTTTTAGTTGTTAAGAGAAGGATGTAAGAAATGCTTCCCCACCACATGTTAAGGACCTAAATCAATCCATGGGGTGCTCATGAATATTTTAGTGCTTAGTAATTAATAATGTTTGGTGGCAAGATGGTCTTAAGCCACATGGTAAGAGAGTCATGTGCCAAGAGCCAAAGGTTCTAGTTCTGTTTTTGCCAAGTAGGCAAGTCACTTAACCTCTGTATGTTTTTTCTTCTATGCACTGGGTACAGTGACTGCCCTTTATTACACAGAGCTGTTGTGCAGATAGATGATGATCACGTGTAGAAATGTTTTGCACTTCTTAAAGGAAAGAAGAAATTTTAATTTTTTTTTTATTTTTTTTTAAAGATTTATTTATTTATTTATTTGACAGAGACAGCCAGTGAGAGAGGGAACACAAGCAGGGGGAGTGCGAGAGGAAGAAGCAGGCTCATAGCAGAGGAGCCTGATGTGGGGCTCGATCCCATAACGCCAGGATCACGCCCTGAGCCGAAGGCAGATGCTTAACCGCTGTGCCACCCAGGCGCCCCGGAAAGAAGAAATTTTAAAACCTCAATTTCTTGAAGCACAGCTAAAGGTTGCCCAGCTATTTATTTATTTGCATTATTTTTTACTTCTTCCTTTCTAAAAAATTATACAACAAATATGAAAAAGTTTATAATAGAAGGAAATCAACTTGGGTTGAAAAATAAAGGAAATCTTCAATCACTTATTAATCTTTCTGCAATCCACTTTACAGTAGGTGGGCCAATCGTGATATCACTACNAGAAGAAATTTTAAAACCTCAATTTCTTGAAGCACAGCTAAATGTTGCCCAGCTATTTATTTATTTGCATTATTTTTTACTTCTTCCTTTCTAAAAAATTATACAACAAATATGAAAAAGTTTATAATAGAAGGAAATCAACTTGGGTTGAAAAATAAAGGAAATCTTCAATCACTTATTAATCTTTCTGCAATCCACTTTACAGTAGGTGGGCCAATCGTGATATCACTACTAATATTAATTTTACATGCACAGAGCATTTTTACTGTGGGCCAGGTATTGTGCTGAGTGTTTTTACAAAATTTCCTGTGGCAAGTGAGAATGTATTTCCTTAAAAGTACCTTCAGTCATAACATTTATGATATTTATAGATATTTTTAGCAGCAAAGGGTTGAAGCAAAATGGACTAATTGGCAAACTCTTGGTTAATAGAAAAAAAATTAAAACAACAAAGGTAATTATGCTCCAAGAACTCTGACTAGTTCAGATTCAGGGGGTTTTAGTCTTACTTCTGCATTGGTCTATATAGATCATCTGGAAATTTCCAGACCATTAAGTACTCTCAGCTGAAGGTGTGTTATTACTGATGTTTCACAGGTTTTTAGAGTTAATAACCCCTGCATTAAGTAAAAAAGTTCTAATCTAGTCAAGTACTACTTAATGTATTTATTCAGTTAGTTTGCATTCATTCTCATACTTTACTTTTTTCATTTTTATTAACTTTTACATAAATAAGAATAGTCACAACCAGTATGAATCTCCATCTTCCTGTTTCCCAACATCAACCTTGTGATGCAAGGAAATGGTTTCCATAGCCATTCTTTGCCACTCTTGGCCTCATTTTAGTGGGCTGTGTGCTTCTCTGATATGTAAATTAACCTCCTATCTTCTGTCACATGCTTTTATACAATGATGTTTTACTTTATGTCTATTGACTTACTTTGTCATATATTCCTGCACCATGACCTGATATGAAATAATATTTTTGTCTCTCCCATATTGCTATTTGATATTTATGCTGTGCTTGCTTTCAAAAAGGAAACTTAAAATGTCAAACCTGGATCAAAACAGAACAATTAAAGATTAAAAAATTAAGTGCCATGAGCAGTCCTTATTACATACGTAATATTTTATCAGAATCTGAGAATAAAATTGTTCCCAGTCTAGAAACTAAATTTAGCTTTATGCCATTCAATAGCTAAGTCATAAAAGGAAAACATACAGGTTTTGGGGGGTTTTTTTGGCTCCGTTGTCTGAAAAAATGAGGCGTCCCAGATCATCAGGTAGAATTTATCTTTTTCTTCAGTTTAGTTGGTAGAAAAAAAATATGTTGGTGAAGTTTTATTATATTCAAAATACATTACAAGAACTAAAACAGCAGTTGATGTGCAACAACAAGAGAAGTGTCCCATTAACTACTTTAGGCAGCCGCAGGCTAGTGTCTCTTTCTCTTTTTCTCTTTCTCTTTTTCCCTTTGGTGTTCCTGCCCCCACTCTGTGCCCAGTCATGTATTAGGGTCACACTCATCCTCTCATTACCTCCTTCCTCTTTCCACTTCCATCTACTGATCCTGTTTTTGTCCTTTGAAAGCCTTTGCTTACTGGCTTCTATCTAAGTCTCTGACCTCTACGTCCGACTCTGTACCTGTTGCCACATTTAAACATTGTGATTTGATTAACTGGCCAATATTCAGATTTCACCATCACTGAATAGATGTCTTATCCAATGCCTCTGATAGCCTGCTAGTCTTCTTCATGTCTGGTCTGGAGAGGTCTACCTTTGAATCCAGTGTTGATTCTCAGTGCAGTCAGTTGTAACCCAGGTTGTAGCCTAACACAAGGTAAAGAGAATGTGTATTTTTCTTTCTGTACTAGGTAAGAGAAATCCCCGTCTGCCATTAACGGTGTAACTTTATACTCTCTATGCCTCAGTTTCTTCATGTGCAAAAATAAGTGTAATAACAGTTTCTCCATCATAGGGTTGGGTCATTATAAGAATTAAATTAGTTAATACATGCAAAACCCTTAATGGGAGATGAATGCCACATAGTACATGCCATATTGTAATTATAATAATCACTATCATATCATTCAAACCATGATAGCCTTCACAGTGTGCTTTTCCTAGAACCAAATTCTAGGAGGAACTTCAGCCATGGAAATTACACATGGATGTTATAGAAGCTATTGTAGCCCTGCTTATATCTCAGGAACTATTTTTACTGCTTTGATATTTCCCCAACTTGTAGCTGTTGAGGTGTTGCCACTAGCAATCTTTTCTGGAGGGTTGCTCATGGCAACAGGACCCATCACTCCTAGGTTACCTGAGAGCTACGTGCCTCTCCCTTGTAATGGCCTATATCCACTGACTGACAGATACAGGGCTATAAAACCCCAGCTCCCTTGTCTCTAGGCAGAACAATCTCTGATATAATTTATGTTTCAGATCTCCACATGGGATCAGGCTGAGACTAGGTTATATCTGAAATCCCCTTCTTGTTAATTTGCTCTACTTGGCTAGTCTGCTTTCTTCACTCCCATATAGGATTTTCCTGAGCATATTCTCTCAATAAATCACTTACATACAAATCTTTATCTCACATTCTGCTTCTAAGGAACTTGACCTATGAGAATAGATAACATAATGGACCCTATCTTTATTTGTGATTTAGTATAAGTTCTTTTACTGAAATGTAAAATCTAGTGTTAATTCTTAATAAAATCTATGGTTGTGACATTAGCTTCTTTTTAATTCTCGCAGTTATCTGATACATGGTTGTATTTATTTGTTCCTATTATATTTTCCCCTTTATTGTTGATTTTAAAACTTTTTCAAATATGTAAAACAGTAATACGTTTCAAAATCCCAAATCAGATAAAAATGAATATTTGAAGAAGCTACCTTTACTTTTTTTATCTTTCCATCTCATTTCCATATACTTCATGTAGACATCCATTTCACTGGTTTCTGGCTTAAACTTTTACCATTCTCTAATTTTTTATTTGGTTTTGTCCTTGCATCTTTCTATTGAGTTCTTAATTTCAGTTATTACATTTTCTAATTTCAGTGTTTCTATGGATATTTCTTAAGATTTTTAGTAGAAGATTCTAGTTCTTGACTGAAATTTTTCACCTTCTCCCATATTTTCTTGAATGTATTAATCATAGTTAAAGTCCCTACATAATAACTTCAAAATCTGGATCTTTTTCCTAGTTTTCAGTCATTTAGTCCTGTCTTTTGGTATGCTCAAGACATCAAACTAGAGACTCAAGAAACACTAAAAAACTCTGAGTAATATAAATAAAAAGAAAATCACACTTGGGTACATCATAGTGTCAAGTTGCTGAAAAACAAGTTTTGTTTGAATGCAGGACCTTGCTTATGAAAAAGTCATTTAACAATCAGAGATTCTGTCTTTTTTCTAAAGAGAATTTGCTTTTGTTTCTGGCATGTAGTTTACCTAGGGGTAAATTAACATAATCCAATCAGGGACTAAGGGGCCTCAAGGCTCTATGTCAGTTTTTTTGAGGGCTCATCTATTTCTGGTTGGCTCCTTCTTAGGATCTAGTCTTCTGGGGTTTCAAATGAAATGCTGGAATGTTCACCAAGGTTCTTCTATCTTGACAAAATTTGAACTCTAAAACTGCATCACTAAAACTAAGACTGCAAAGATTCTACTCAGTTTTTCAATCTCTTGTATCTTTGGGAGTAAAGAGGGGTCAAATACTTTGGTTAACCTCTTGGTGCTTCCCTTCTATATAATATCTTGACTCCTTAAGTCTTGATGGTAGTAGTAGTTCTCTAATGCCTTCAAACATTAAAAAAACAATTGTGCCCACTTTTTCTAGCTGTTCTCCCCAGGAAGGTTAGTCTTTTATAAGCTAGTCCACTAAGACCATAATGAGAACCCTTAAGACACAATATTTTAATTACATAAATTCTCGCTAGTTTTAATATTATGTTCAATATTATTCCAACTAATATAAGAATTTTATTTTATTTTATTTTTTATTTTATGGTGGGAGAATCAAGGGAAACCTTACAAAATGATACTGGGAATCATGTGGAAGACTAAACATCTGAGAATTTATATGAAAAAAATTTAAAAGGAACAGCAACAAATTTGGGATGGGGTATATCTAATCAATTCTGCCATATCTTAAAAATTTTTTTAAATTAGATGAAGTTATAAAAATGGAATAAATTGATACTAGGGATGGAATAGATGGATTAATGGATCTAACAGAATCCAGAAATAGATCTAAAATAAAAGTAGAATTCCTAATCATATCTCTCTCTATATATATTTTCTGTTGGTTCTGTTTCTCTGGAGAACCCTAACTAATACAGATTTTGGTATCAGGAAATGGCATGCTACTGTAACAAATACCTAAAAATGTGGAAGCAGCTTTGAAACTGGGTAATGGGTAAAGACTAGAAGAGTTTGAGGTACGTGTTAGAAAAAAACCTTCATTGTCTTGAAGAGAAGTATGAACGATAAGGGTGATTTTGGTGAAGTCTCAGATGGAAATGAGGAGCATGTTAGTGGAAACATGTTACTGAATAAGGCGGATCCTTGTTGCAGAGTGGCAAATGACTTGGCTGAATTCTGTTCTAATGTTTTGTGGAAGGTAGGACTTGTAAGTAATTAAAATGGATATTTAGCTGAGAAGATTTCTAAGCCAAGTGTTGAAGATGCCTCCTTTCTCCTTGCTGTTTATACTAAAATGTGAGAGAAGAGAAGTAATTTGAGAAAGGAATTGTTAGGCAAAATGGAACCAGAACTTTCCTCTACATTCTTAGGATCTCAGGGTACTTCCCTTGAATGTCCAGATGTTGGACAAATCTTAGGAGGGGAATAGACCAGCTCCACAATTTGAGAAGCAGCAGGATGGGGGCTAAGATGCATTCAGAAGATGGGCATGTCCTTCACTTTGTTGTTACAACTGGCCGATACCCCTTGCTCCCTGAATCCCTTCAAGGGTGGGTGCTTTAGGCAAGACAGTCTTTTTCCATTTGAAACTTCTCTCTTGTCCCATCTGGAATTCCCTGAACTCTCTGCTCCTTGTCTTTGTCATGGCACAGGCAGTTCAGAGTGCTGAGAGCAAGGCAGTGCACTGCAAACTATGTTGGTAAGCAGGAGTATATCATGAAGTCTCCAGGAATGGTAAAGGGAGTAAGGGCTGAACAGAAGGTTAGGGCAGGAAAGGGGCAAGAACCCCTGTGGAAGGGCAGGCAGACCCCTGCAATCACCAGCACTCCTGAAGGGCTGACCCCAGACACAGAAGACAGGGGCTGTCTTGGGTCAGGTGATCTGTGGGGAGCTCCCCAAATTCTTCCTGACCTAGGTTTCCTCAAGAGATGTTTCCTTTTGGTTGGCCAGTAGAATATAGGTATCCAGTACAAGTAGGTGTGCATGAAAGGATGGATCATCCAATTTTCCTTTCCAAGCAGACTTACTCTCTAACCCAACTGGTAAGAAATGGGATCTTTAGTTGTGATGCCAGGCCCAATCACCCTGAGCCCTGGGAGGCTGCTGTGCTGACAGGAGCATGGGTGGAGAAGAGAGAGAGAGAGTCCGCTCTGTATCCTACTGGCAGTAACTCAGGGACCCCTCACTATGTGAGTCAGTACTGGTGGCTAGTATGGCTCACCTGTCTACCACTATACACTAAGTAGCAGTTTTCCTACTGTGAACTCAAAGGTTTTGAGTTTAGTGGTTTTGTGCTTAATTTTTCTTGACAATTTATCTTGACAAACCCTTACCATGATAGTATAGTGACTACACAGGTTGTTGTTGTGGTAAACTGAAAATAAATAGAAGTTTCTATTCCCCCCCCCCCCCAAAATGGAACTGGATTGTGAAGAATGTAATTACTGCTACCAGCTTAGGTACTTCTACCTTGATGCATGCTGAGGCATCAGCAGTTTTACTGACCACTATTTTTGCACCATCAGTGCAAGTGTCAACATAGTAAAAAAGGTAAGTGACCTTTTAGTATTATCATGAAAATAGTTTTGACCTAAATGGGTCCTGGAGAACCCCAGAGGTGTGTGGGACCACACTCTGTGAACTGCTACACTAGAATGCCAATTAAAACTAGGTAATAGACACCACTATACCACACTGTGTAAAATGAAGTATTCGAAAGTAAATAGCAGACCATGTATTTGATTAAATAAGTAGAAAATTATACCAGCCTCAGAGCTTCTTAGCTTTCATGAACTCCTGAAAATACACACAGATGCAAAATTTGTGCACAGACTCCTTGAAATGATCTGTGGCTCCCAGGTTAAAAATTTGTTAGTGGATACTGTGCATTGCTCTTCGTAATTTTTGTTGTCTCTCTCAATGCCTATTGAGCTTATACCATTCTGCCTCTGCCTAAAATTTAAAATCCCAGTGTTTCATAAAGGCTGTTAAAAACATTTGCAATTTCTTTGTTGACTTACCTTCGCCCAAGGAGATTCAGATTCCATTGTGTTCTCCTAAATTTTCTCCCCTCCCTCTTACTTACCAATGATGCTGCTGTCTTTCTTTGNAAATTTTCTCCCCTCCCTCTTACTTACCAATGATGCTGCTGTCTTTCTTTGTTGTCATAATTATTGAAGAGTAGTTCCCCACTGCCATAAATCATTACAATGTCTGTTGTCAACATTTAACAGTAATCCCTAAATTTCATTTCTCTCAGTCAGTTACCATTTCACCTCAATACCCAAATCCACTCCATCAAGGTTAAAACTAACAAACTAAATCTGCATTTAGCCTCAGGCATAATTGTAAACTAAGAAATGACATTTTCTAAAAGAAGTCAGTCATGGCATGAGGCAGAAGCATGTGCACTGGTGCACTGGGTGTTATACACAGCTAATGAATCATCGAACTTTACATCAAAAACCAGGGATGTACTGTATGGTGACTAGCATAATATAATAAAAAATTATTATAAAAAAAAGAAGCACGTGCATAACAAAGGATTACAGAGAGTACATGTATGAAAGTTAATGGCCATGCATCATGCCAATAAGTAGTATATTTCTTTAAAATAAAGTAATCTTTATAAATATTAGGCAGCTATTTGGATTCTGTCTACTGTTCTCTACTGCCTTTTCTTAAAAAAAAATATTAAAAAGAAGGAAAACAGGGGTGCCGGGGTGGCTCACTTGGTTAAGGGTCTGCCTTCAGCTCAGGTCATGATTCCTGGATCCTGGGATCTAGCCCGGCATTGGGATCCTGGCTCAGCAGGGGGTCTGCTTCTCCCTCTGCCCCTTCCCCCCACTCATGCTCACTCTTCTTTCTCTCTCACAAAGATAAATAAATACAATCTTTAAAAAAATAAAGAAAACAAAGGAACATACTTGCTTTTTTATTTTCTGAAGTCTGGTGTTATAATACAATTTAATAAGAATTTATTGGACATCTACTAGACCCAAGATCTATGCTAGGCTTCATATGGATTGAATAAGAGATGATTCCTGCCCTGTAGGTGTATACAATTTGGAAAAGGAGAAATATACGGTTAAAAAAAAAAAAGTAGGTAACCTGGAATATGACAAATTCTAATAAAAATGCAAAGTTCATACAAACAGAAAGAGTAAGATTAATTCTGTTTGGGGCAACACGAAAAGATTCGTGGAGAAAATGAAATTTGAACAGGATCTTGAAAATTGAGTAAAATCACAGGTGATGGAGATAGGGAGGAAACTCTAGGTGAAAGTAATGGATATAGGGAAAGTGTTGGGGTATTTCAGTAATGAAGAGTCCTTCAGATGAGAGCTTTGGGTAAAGAAAAAGTCAGAGAGGGTGAGAGGGGTGTTCTTGAGGGGAAGTCTTCCTCATCTGGCCTTGTCTTACCTTTTCAGCTTTATCTCCTATTGTACTTCTTGCTCTCTCACTTCAGCTGCTTGAGTCCTCTTTCAGGTCCTTGAACTCAAAATGCACCCCTGACCACATGGGCTTTGCCCATGCTCTTCCCTTTGCTATGTGTCTTTGCCAAGATAGATGCTACCTATTGCACAGATCTTAGCTCACTTCCTATCCTTAAGGAAGTCTTTCCTGATTCATCTGACTAGGTTAAACCCCTATTTTATATTCATTCATGGCATGGTGTCATTCTCCTTTATAATACTTCACATTTAAAATGCNTACTTGAGTCCTCTTTCAGGTCCTTGAACTCAAAATGCACCCCTGACCACATGGGCTTTGCCCATGCTCTTCCCTTTGCTATGTGTCTTTGCCAAGATAGATGCTACCTATTGCACAGATCTTAGCTCACTTCCTATCCTT
Organism: Ailuropoda melanoleuca; assembly: GCF_002007445.2. Lineage (NCBI taxonomy): Eukaryota > Metazoa > Chordata > Mammalia > Carnivora > Ursidae > Ailuropoda > Ailuropoda melanoleuca. The sequence goes on along the minus strand of NC_048220.1, from coordinate 114,600,759 downwards.
AAGGAAGTCTTTCCTGATTCATCTGACTAGGTTAAATCCCTATTTTATATTCATTCATGGCATGGTGTCATTCTCCTTTATAATACTTCACATTTAAAATGTNCTCCTCCTGCTTGTGTTCCCTCTCTCGCTGGCTGTCTCTATCTCTGTCAAATAAATAAATAAAATCTTTGAAAAAAAAAAAATAAATAAAATGTCCTTTTATAAATATGTGTGGTATTTTTCATTAATGCCTGTCTTTTGTCAGACTAAGGGTTCCAAGAAGTAGGAATGGTGACCACTTGTGTTCACCCTTTTATCTCAAGGTCATAGCACAATACCTGGCACATGGCAAACACAATGAATACTTACTGAATGAATGATGAGTGAAGGTGGAAATGAATTAATGATGCACAAAAAGAAGGAAGGTAGCCACAGTGAACAGTTTGCCTGCTCTTACCGAAATGATATGAATATAAAAAACAATTTTAAAAAATTGCTTTTGAGTTGTGAATGCAACAAAGTGTTTTTCAAGTGTTTACAATGGGTTTCCAGTGTTCCCTTGAAAAATTTGTATTTTGCAATTTTGAAACCTTGCTATGATGCAAGGAATTTGGATCAAAAAATTAGTGGGTACCCTTGGGGGATAAAACTATGGCATAATTTTAAAATTTCACTTATTTTGAAGCAAGTTTAGAATCTCCTGATTTACAAGAAAACACAGGTCAAGTCTTTCCCACCTTCTGCAAAAGAGCACAGGTCAGGCACACCATGGATGCTGAATATTTGTCAGCTGGAAACAAATGTAGCCAAGAAACTAGGTCCTTTGTCCACAAAATCACTTCCTGTTCTGCACTGTAAATGAGTCATTTAAGTGGTGACAGGGTGAATAATCACAAAGCTTAGTTCATTTCTTATCAGAGAAAAAATGACAAGTTTGAAAAATGAACAGAATATTTGGTGTTTCAATAATAAGAGTTTCATTTGACCAAATTTCCCATAGATTCTGGGACATTCAGTGATAGGGGAATTATTTCTACGAAGAGCAGAAATTGTTGTAGCCTTGTTTTATTAATATCAGTAGTACCAGAAGGATCCATTGCCTATCCCAGACAAGACAATTCCTCTCTTTCTATTCATCCTTCCTGTGTCTCTAGACTTTTAACCCAGCACAACCCTACCACAGGCCTCAGGCTTATATAACAAGCCACAGTAAACATGTGCTGCGCAGATCAGGGATTTCCTAGAGTTTGCAAATGTGTTGTAACATATGCCAAGTATTGCCAACAGGTTCTCACAAATACTGGCCCCCGCTTCATTTTTTCTTCTTATATGAGCCCTTCAGCAACTCTTAATTCTTGACCTGCTTGATTTTTTACCAGTTCCATTTTGTCACCATAAGATTGGGTAACATTGCCTCTCAGCTGTGTGCTCCCTGCCCCCCATAGTGAAGTACAGAACTGCATGGAGCTCAAGCCTGGAGACCAGGCTTGTGCAACCAGAAAGATATTTATTGCTCCAACCCAATATTCCAATTTGCTTTTGTAATCCAAGACCTAGAAAAATATGATTAAAAGTGTCCTGGTTGGTCTATGCCAGGCCACCTAAAAAGAGAGAAAGAGCAGAAAGGCAACCCCAGTCCTTAAGAACAATTTGAATATGGCAGCCAAGAATGCAAGAGAAAGAGCTGGGAACATTTAAGGGCTGCTCTTCCACAATTTTAGGAAATGAAATATTTTGAAACTGTGTATCAAAATAACCCAAGTTACCCACTTAGTGCACCTGGGTCCCACCCATTCGTTTAGAGACTTAATTAGTAGCACTGAAATGTGGTTATAAATGTGAAGAGCCTGGATTTTTTCCATTTATACATGCCTGGGCCCACCAAGAGAAATGAATCTGATTCTCTGAGGGTGTGGGGTAGGTATATATATTTTGAAAAAACTTCTCAGGAAATCTGGATAGCATCCCTGCTTAAATACTAGACTTGAATAAATGAGAGATATTGAATATAAATGTAATGCTTAGCTGGTCTTATCCATCTGCCTGGGGAAAATAGTCTGGAATGTGTTTCCCAATGGGAGAAGATGAAGATCTGTATCATTTGGATTGCCCTGTAAGGAACTAGGAAAAAATGAGGAAAAATAGGCTTACTACTGGGATCCCCTGAGTGGAGTCAGGCACTGAAAGTATAAAGTATAATGTTCTAGATCCATATATTTCTCTTGTGTGAGGGGTTGGAATTGAGGAGGGTGATGGGAGGCAAGGGGATGGCTCATAGTGTAATCCTACTTTATAATACCTTCTGGATAACAACAGTAAAGATCACTTCAGCAGTTTGGTTAGGACAAACTTTCTTCATGGTTTTGGCAGCAGGGATTCTGTAGCCATCACTGGCAACAACAACATTATAGTAACAGAGCATTTGGTTTTTCCCACGGCCATTCCTTGTCCACAAATCTTAGGGAAGCTGAAGTGACTGTCACAGCTTTTATACCAGGGAATCTGTTATTGAGAAGCAAGATTCTATGCTGGGCACTGGGTAACTGATGCACTGGAGTTGTACAGTTGTTGCAAATTTTCCCAAGCAATTCAGTTTTCTTATATTCTTCTTGGTAGGAAAGAGTACCTGCCAATAAAATTTAGATGGTAAGGGTTATCCCCCAAAACCTTGCTGGTTTATAATGAAAGCCAGTGTCAAATGAAACTTTCCACACATATAATATATAGTGGGAAAAATTCATTAACAAAGCAGGTGCTAACAGTTGATAAATCTATTCTGTAAGTGTGATGAAGTTCTTTTCCTCTGCCCTTTAAGATCCTCAAGCATACCTGGTACCAGAGGATTATTTGAGGCAGATTCCCAAGTCTGTGCCCTCTAGGGGGCAATGAGGCAAAAAGATATCCCAATCCTACCTCCCTATACTCCCCTCTCCCTTCCTTCCAGTCACTGTTACATCCCTAGGGGCTGTTCTCATTCCCAGTAACTTCACCCTGTTCCTGCTCTCTGCCTGGAAATATGTGGAGACAAGTATATGATTAAAACCACTAGTAAAACAAGTTTAGAAAATGAATTCTTTCTTGGTTTCAAGAACATGTGCAAATACTTTTGATATAATATTAAGTTAAAGAATAAGAAAAATTTTATCAACAGTGTGATGTCAACTACATGAAAGAAAGATCACATGACAAAAAGACTGGAAGGAGTGTAAAGGCCTGAGGTTAACAATGTGAAAACTGGTTTTCTTGGGGTGGTAGGATGGCATATGATTTTCTCCTGGGTTTTTTTTTTTTTGTACTTTTTTCCAGAAATTTGGAATTCCTTTATTTTAAAGTACTTTTAGTATTCTAATAATCAGGAGAGAAAAGCAATTTATCCGAAAGACTAAGAACAATGCACTGAACACAGGTTGAAATACCATAATTTGAAATTCAGAGTTTCATTTAATGATATTCACACTACATAATAGTAAAAATTATGGCAAAAAATTAACATTAATAATCCTTTTTCTTAAATACATTTATGTAGATTTCTAAAGATTTTTTTCATTTGGTATTCTTTTTTTTTCCTGTGAGAACATGTTTTATTTTTTTATAATAATTTTTTATTATATTATGTTAGTCACCATACAGTACATCCCTAGTTTTTGATGTAAAGTTCCATGATACATTACTTGCGTATAACACCCAGTGCACCATGCGATACGTGCCCTCCTTAATACCCATCACCGGCCTGTCTCCTCCCCCCACCCCCTCCCCTCTGAAGCCCTGAGTTTGTTTCCCAGAGTCCATAGTCTTTCTTGGTTCATTCTCCCTTCTGTTTACCCCACCCCTTTATTCTTCCCCTTCTGCTCCTACCAATCGTCCTACTTCTTATGTTCCATAAATGAGTGAAACCGTATGATAATTGTCCTTCTCTGTTTGACTTATTTTGCTTATCATTATCTCCTCCAATCCCATCCATGTTGCTGCAAATGTTGAGAAATCGTTCTTTTGGATGGCTGAGTAATATTCCATTGTATATATGGGCCACATCTTAATCAAGTCATTTGTTGAAGGACATCTCGGCTCCTACCACAGTGTAGCTATTGTGGATAATGCTGCTATGAACATTGGGGTGCATATGGCCCTTCTTTCACCATGTCTGTATCTATGGGGTGAATACCCAGTAGTGCAATTGCTGGATCATAGGTTAGCTCAATTTTTAACTTTTTAAGGGACCTCCACACTGTTTTCCAGAGTGGCTGAACCAACCTGCATTCCTACCAACAGTGTAAGAGGGATCCCCTTTCTCCACATCCTCTCCAACATTTGCTGTTTCTTGCCTTGTCAATTTTTGCCATTCTAACTGGCGTAAGGTGGTATCTCAATGTGGTTTCAATTTGAATTTCCCTGATGGCTAATGATTTTGAACATTTTTTTCATGTGTCTGTTAGCCATTGTATGTCTTCATTGGAAAAGTGTC
>NC_048220.1:114584723-114596133 GCF_002007445.2 Ailuropoda melanoleuca | reverse complement strand
TTTCCTTGGCTGTGCAGAAGCTTTTTATCTTGATGAAGTCCCACAAGTTCATTTTATCTTTTGTTTCTCTTGCCTTTGGAGATGTATCATGAAAAAAAGTTGCCATGGCCGATGTCGTAGAGGTTGCTGCCTATGTTCTCTTCTAGGATTTTGATGGATTCCACTCTCACATCGAGGTCTTTCATCCATTTGGAGTTTATTTTTGTCTATGGTGTGAGAGAGTGGTCAAGTTTCATTCTTTTGCATGTAGCTGTCCAATTTTCCCAGCACCATTTATTGAAGAGACTGTCTTTTTTCCACCAGGTGTTTTTTCCTGCTTTATCAAAGATTAGTTGCCCAAAGCGCCGAGGGTCCATTTCTGGATTCTCTATTCTGTCCCATTGGTCTGTGTGTCTGTTTTTGTGCCAGTACCATGCTGTCTTTGTGATCACAGCTTTTAGTACAGCTCAAAATCTGGCATTGTGATGCCCTCAGCATTGTCTTTCCTTTTCAACAATTCCTTGGTGATCCGTGGCCTTTTCTGGTTCCACTCAAATTTAAGGACTATTTGTTCCAGTTCTTTGAAAAATGTCCTCGGTATTTTCATCGGGATAGCATTGAAAGTGTAGATTGCTCTGGGTAGCATGGACATTTTAACTATGTTAATTCTTCTGATCCATGAGCATGGAATATTTTTCCATCTTTTTGTGTCTTCGTCAATGTCTTTCAAGAGGGATTTATAGTTTCTAGAATATAGATCCCTCACGTCTCTGGTTAAATTATAATTCCAAGATAACGTATAATTTTTGGTGCTATTGTAAATGGGATAGATTCCCTAATTTCCCTTTCTTCAGTCTCATTATTCGTGTATAGAAATGCAACTGATTTCTGAGCATTGATTTTGTATCCTGCCACATTAGTGAATTGCTCTATAAGTTCTAGTAGTTTGGGAGTGGAGTCTATGGGTTTTCCATATAGAGTATCATGTCATCTGCGAAGAGAGACATTTTGACTTCTTCTTTGCCGATTTGGATACCTTTGATCCCTTTTTGTCGTCTGATTGCTGTTGCAAGGACTTCTAGTACTATGTTGAATAATAGTGGCGAGAGTGGGCATCCTTGTCGTGTTCCTGATCTTAAGGGAAAGGCTTCCAGCTTTTCCCCATTGAGAATAATGCTTGCAGTAGGCTTTTCATAGATGGCTTTTATGAGATTGAGAAATGTACCCTCTATTCCTACACTCTGAAGGGTTTTAATCAGGAAAGGATGCTGTATTTTGTCAAATGCTTTTTCTGCATCAATTGAGAGGATCATATGGTTCTTGAGTCTTTTCTTGTTGATATGATGTATCACATTGATTGATTTGCGAGTGTTGAACCATGCTTGCATCCCAGGTATGAATCCCACTTGGTCATGATGGATAATCCTTTTAATGTACTGTTGGATTCTATTAGCAAGGATCTTGTTGAGGATTTTGGCATCCATATTCATTAGAGAAATCGGTCTGTAATTCTCCTTTTTGAGGGGGTCTTTGCCTGGTTTGGGGATCAAGGTAATATTAGCCTCATAGAATGAGTTTGGTAGCTTTCCTTCTGTTTCTATTTTTTGAAATAGCTTTAGGAGAATAGGTATTATTTCTTCTTTGAATGTTTGGTAGAATTCCCCAGGAAAACCGTCTGGGCCTGGAGTTTTATTATTTGGAAGGTTGTTTATCACTGACTCAATTTCTTCATAGTTAATTGGCCTATTTAAGAAATCTATTTCTTCCTGTTTCAGTCTTGGTAGTTTATAGGTTTCCAGGAAGGCCTCCATCTCTTCCAGATTGTTTAGTTTTTTGGCATATAGCTGTTGATAAAAGTTTCTAATAATCCTTGCAATTTCAATGGTGCTGGTCGTGACCTCTCCCTTTTCAGTCATAATTTTAATAATCTCAGTCCTTTCTCTTTGTTTTTGGACAAGTTTTGCCAGTGGTCTATCAATTTTATGGATTCTCTCAAAGAACCAGCTTCTAGTCCTGTTGATCTGCTCTACTGTGGTTCTGGTCTCTAATTCATTGATTTCTGCTCTAATCTTGGTCAACTCCTTCCTTGTCAGTGGGTTAGGCCTGTCCCTCTGTTGCTGTTCCAGTTTCTTGAGGTGAGAATATAGAAACTGCATTTTAGATTTTTCTATTCTTTTGAGTGAGGCTTGGATGGCTATGTATTTCCCCCTTAGGACTGCCTTTGCAGTATCCCATAGGTTTTGGACCGTTGTGTATTCATTCTCGTTGGTCTCCATAAATTGTTTAATTTGTTTTTTGATTTCCTGGTTTATCGAGTCATTCTTGAGCAGGATGGTTCTTAGCCTCCAAGTGTTTGAGTTTCTTCCAGGTTTTTCCTTGTGGTTGAGTTCCAATTTCAGAGCGTTGTGGTCTGAGAATATGCAGGGGATAATTTCAATCTTTTGGTATTGGCTGAGACCTGTTTTGTGTCCCAGAGCATGATCTATTCTTGAGAATGTTCCATGGGCATTTGAATAGAATGAGTATTCTTTGGTTCTGGGGTGTAGTGTTCTATATATATCTATGAGGTCCAACTCGTCGAGTATGGCATTCAAAGCCTTTGATTCTTTGCTTAGTTTTTGCCAGGGTGTTCTGTCTATTTCTGATAGTGGGGTGTTGAGGTCCCCTACTATTACTGTGTTCTTATCTATATGTCTCTTTATTTTGGTTAAGAGTTGGCTTGTGTATCTTGCTGCTCCCCTGTTGGGGGCATATATATTAATAATTGTCATATCCACTTGTTGAATACTTCCTTTAAGAATAATATAGTGCCCTTCTGTATCTCTCTCTATGGCCTCTAGTTTAAAATCCAGTCTATCTGATATGAGAATTGCTACTCCAGCTTTCTTTTGAGGTCCATTTGCGTGGAAGATGGTACTCCATCCCCTTACTCTAAGTCTGAATGCATCTTTGGGTTCAAAATGAGTCTCTTGTAGACAGCAAATGGATGGGTCATGTCTTTTTATCCAATCTGCAACCCTGTGGCGTTTTATGGGAGAGTTTAAGCCATTTAGATTGATAGAGATTATTGACAGATATGATTTTAATGATGCCATTTCTCTTTAAAGTCTTTGTATCGGTTGTGACTTGCTGCTCTGTATCACTCTTGGGGCCTTTTTACCTTTATAGAGCCCCCCTTAATATCTCCTGTAGGGCTGGTTTCGTGGTTACGAAATTGGTTAATGATTGGCGATTTTGGAACGTCTTTATTTCTCCATCAATTCTGAATGACAGCTTTGCTGGATAAAGGATCCTTGGCTGCATGTTTTTCTCTGAAAGAGCTTTAAAAATGCCCCCCCAAGCCTTTCTCTCATTCCAGGTCTCTGTAGACAGGTCTGACGTAATCCTGATACCTTTGCCTTGGTACGTGAGAAATTTCTTTGCCCTGGCCGCTTTCAATACTGTATCCTTGGATCTAATATTTGCGAATTGCACTATGACGTGACGTGGTGTAGGTCTGTTCTCATTGACCTTGGGAGGGGTCCTCTCTGCCTCTTGGACATGAATGCTTGTTTCCTTTGCCAGATTAGGGAAGTTCTCAGCTACAATTTGTTCAAATATCTCTTCTAGACCTCTCTCTTTCTCCACCCCCTCAGGGATGCCAATGATTCTGACATTGGAATGTTTCATTGAGTCAGTAATCTCCCGTAATCTACATTCTTGAGATTGGATTTTTTTGAGCCAAGTTTCTGTTTTAACTTTCTCTTCTACCATCCCATCCTCCAATTCACTAATTCGTTCTTCTGCCTCATTTCCGTCAGAGCATCTAGTTTTGACTGCATTTGATTCATAGCATTTTTAATTTCAGCCAGATTCACTCTCATTTCTGCCCTTAGAGATTCTATATTCTCGTTAATATTTTTGTTAATATTTTTTTCAAGTCTACACATCATCTTGACCATTGTTACTCTGAATTCCATTTCTGATAATTTGGTTATATCCATATCCATCAGTTCTGTGGCAGAGGCCACGGACTCATTATCTTTTCTTTGCTGGGGGGGGGGATTTCTCATTCTCGTCATTCTGATGAGGAGAGGTTGCAGGGTTGCCCAGAGCCCAAATTATTTACCAGGACCCATGCAGTGTTCACTTGTTTTATAGGGACCTTCGGGATGTGGGCTTCTTGATTTTTCAGCCTGCCTTCTGGGGGAGGGGCCTGCCACACTGATATTCAGGCAACCCTGTTTGGGTAGAGTCTCCCTGTCCCCTGTGAAGGGGGATGGGGATGGGCACACTGTGAGCTGGTATTTCCAGGCTTTTGTTCTCTGGTGGCTTTCCGTGGTGGTTTTCTGTGGCTCTTCTGAGAGTCAGAGCAGCAGTGGCCGAATCCTAGCCTCTGTCTCTGAACAGAGAGATCTCAGTCTGCTCTCCACTGAGCTCTCTTGGCCTCTTTAACTCTGTTTCTGTTGGTGCTGCTAAAAACCCTGCAGCATCCTGGGTTGTGCGCCCCACAGCTGGTGTCCCAGCCTTCACTTCCAGGGCTGGCACATCTCTGTCCTTTGTGTTTCTAACACTGCCAGCCGCCCCTGGTTCCCATGCGTGCTCCTGAGCTCTCTGTTTTAGTGTGGTTCGCGCGCACTCCAGAGCCCCAGTTTTCAATCTGGTTGCACGCGCATTCCCAGGCTCACGGTCTCAGTCTGCTCTCTCCCGTGTGCCAGTCTGCGAGTCTGGCTCGCTCCCTAGTACAGGTGGCTACTGCTTCCCGGCGCCTGAGCACAGTTGCTCCTTCCGCCTTCCATTTATCTTCCAATATCTGTGCGCGGTTTCACGGCTCCCCACTTCATACCTCAATACTCAGTGCTGGAGATGTCCATTTGTAGAGATCCAGATGTATCTTCCTATGTCTCAGGCTGATTCTGTGGGTTTTCAGATGGTCTGGTACTTATCCAGCTCGATTCAGGGGACCAGCTGAAAAAGGGGACCCCTACTCCTCTTCCATCTTTTCCCTCCCCCTCGTTTGGTATTCTTAACAAATAATAAAAAGAGGAATTTGCAATGCTGATTTTTTACAAGTATCAAAGGATTTCAAGAGACTTCACTGGTTTTCACCATGATTGGGCCTCCTCATAACTGTCTAAACCCTTCTTACTGTGGATATTCCATTCTGGAAAATAAACATATTAGTTTCACCAGCTCACCACAGCCTCACAAGCTCCCTATAATTGATATTCTACCACGTATTTAGCTCCATTACCACATTTCTGGCCACTGAACACATTCTCCTTTCCATACCATCCCTACCCCTCTGGAGTTCCAGAGTCCCTAGGAACTTGCAATATCTTAGGCTCTTAAAAAATGGAGTTGTCTTCAAGTTGTGAGCCGTTTGAACAGCTAAGTACAGTCTTAGGGCACAAGAAGGCCTTCATCCTGTTGGACAATCAGTAGGCAATAGGATATTGTTGATCAACAGATCTCACTAGATGGAATCAAGAGATTCTGGCGTCACTGCACAAAGAGAGAGTAGTCTCTGGGTTTTGCTTTGCATCTAGTTAGCTTCTGTCTCTGGAGAGCTTCTTGGGGCTTGAAGATTTCTTCTGCATATTTGGTGTCTCTCCTATCCCCTCTCCCCTCTCCCAAGAAACCATTTTTATCTAGACAAGAAGCAAGAATGTTCTGTCTATACATATGCATCAGAATATTTCTGGTCTATATCTAAGCCAGTGGCTTTTTAAACTTAAGAGGTAGAATTTGTCATCTTTGTTTTCTTAGTTATTTGGTGATCCCTTTTCCCCAACATCAGCAAATGAAGGCTAAATAGAAAGAATATATGCTGATGAATTCCTCACTGTTTCGACCTATTAGAAATTGTGTAATGCACTGAGCTGGTATCCACTTGCCTTGTAGACTTATCTACTTCAAACTGTTATCCAATTACACTGGACCATTTGCAGTTGCAGTAGTGTGCTATGTGGTGTTCTTTATGCTATTCATTCTTACTTGCTCCTCTCTTTACCAGAATGATCTTCCTCTTACTCATCTTGCAAACCTCTTCAAAATTTAGTTCTAATGTCCTTCTCTCGGAAACCGTCTCTGAATCCCCATGCCATCCTCTGGGCTTCCAGAGTAAGAAGGAGCAAATTCAGAAGGTCCTTAAGGTTAATATCCCAAGCTGTTGGCTCAGCAAGTCTGACTAACTCACTTGAAGAACAGACTGATCCAGGGACAAATCTCTATAGGCTCCTCCTTGATAACAAGACCATTTTCTTATAGAATATTCCATTGTTATGTAGTCACCTTGAGGACCTGACCTTTCTGTATGAATAGGAAGACTGTTTCATGGGCATAGTCTTGCTGTGGCTGACTTAGGTACACCACTCCATGAGAATCCAGAGGATTATGTGGTTCTACTACCTCTCTGCTAGCAAGTTTGTCACCAGTAAACTCTATTTTATATTTTGACCACATGGTGACTGTAACATATGTGTTTAGGTGCCATTGTGCCCAGGTCTGTGAGAACCTTGCACATTGTAGTAATCAATTTATTTGTTTGTATATCCCACTAGACTGCAAATTTCTTGGGAGAATTTAATGCCTTATTTGATTTGGTATCCCTAGAATCTAGCACAATTCTTACACATAATGGGTGCTCAAGAAGAGATTAGTGAATATTTCCTTTTATTCATTAAGCCCCAAGTACATGCCTGTCACTTACTGAGCCAATGATTACCCAGTGTGTTTGTTGAATGTCATTCTTGAATGAAGAATGATAATCCTTAATACAGGGGATTAAAGCCCTGTATGTGGATAATAAGGGATGACACTAAATCAAATTGGAAAATTTAAAGATGTCTCTAATATTTTTATGCCCAAGAACCATTTAACTTTAAAATTAATTACATGGTCCTGATCCAGCCAAAATGATCTCTGCAATGACTCATGAACAGTTCACCATTCTTATTTATGAGGTCCAAGAAGAATTTTAAGATTTTATTTGAACCTATAATTGGATGCGTGTGTACTTGTTTTCCATTATTTCAGACTGAGACTTCTAAAAGTAAAATAGTTTTATCTGCGATAAACATTAAGGTAATTTGTGTCTACACAACTTGGCATAACTTGACATTTGTGTCAGAGAGAGTACAATACTACCTAGGAAAATGTTTAAATGGCCTTTATTTAATTGGTTGCAGGAATTCTGATTTTGATAAGTTTCATTCTAATGCTATATCAGATGTAGTTTCCTATGTAGTAACATTGTTAGTGCTGAAAATAATTGTTCTGTGGTATCCGCATATATTTTTGAAAATTGGAAGAAATAAATATGCAGACCTTCTAAAAATCAGAGCTCTCCAAATTACTATTACATGCTTTGGAGAAGGACATAGGGAAGTAAGTAAGTTATATACAGAGATGTCAAGTACATCTGCTTGGTTGACTTGTGAGTGTAAAATTAACATATGTGGTAGGAGATAGTGGGGGAAGAATAATGTTAAGAAGAGAGAACAAGTGACATTTGTAAAGAGCTTAGTTTGTGGTAAGACTTTATGTCATTATTTAAATTGTTACAACCATCTTAAGTATGATATGCATATCATTGTCTTCAATTCATGGGTAAAGAAATTGATGCTAAACATTACCCAGCTAACATGTGGCAGGGCAGGGATGTAAATCTAAGCTGGTAACTGTTCTTCCACCTTGTAAAACTTTTCACTTATGCCAATAAGTAACCTGGAACATAGCTTTTGAAGTTAGGTCATTCTGGATTCACTTCTCTTCTCCACTACTCACTAGCCGCAAAATTGGTTAAATTGCTTAGCCTCAGCTTCCCTGTCTATAAAATAAGAATAATACTCATCTCACAGCATTGTTGTAAGGGCTAAAGGGGGTAGTATGATTCAAATCTGCACTGAATAACTTGGTGGTAATAGGTCATGGAGACATCTTTTAACTTCTCATAGCCTGTTTCTCCATGTGTAGGAGATGGAGAATAATAATCCCTATCTCTCAAGGTCATAGTGATGATTAAGTGAGATAATCTATGAGAAGTACTAAGCACATAGTAAATGCTTAATAATTATTAGCTAACATCATCTTCATTATAGTGCCCAATACATTGTAGTTGTTGAATCTAGCCATTCTTAAGATAGAATGAAAAATAAATGGTTGAGTAAATAAATTATGTTTGGTAGCAAAGCACTGATGGGGGACCTAACTGGTATTAAGAAGTTTATATTTATTTCTTCTTTTATTTGTGTGCTATTTATAAAAGGCAGGGTTATATATTTTAAATGAGATACACTAGCTGGTAAGCTCTTTTCTATATAAAAATTTCTCACCATTATTTGTATATGAGGAACTACTGAGCTGTTGAGCTGAATTGATAAGGTCTAGCTCAGAGAGGATCACAGAGCTATCCCATGGAAGTATGGAGAGCACAGCTAAAGAGCCCAATCGTTATTTATGGGCAGACGGTATAAGAACTTCTGTTTTTGCTCCACACTGATCAAATCCTGCACTGGTTTCCTCCACTTCTCCTTCCTCTTTGCCCTCTTCTCTTACATCAAGCACAGATATTTATCTTTCTTACTTCAGAGAAGATTTCTCCATCTCTTTCCTGGTACTTACCATTACAGTTTACCTTCTGAGTAGTAGTCTCCTATGAGGCATGATTTCTGGGATGGCAGAAATGCTTCCTGCTCCCCACTACTTCCTTAATCTACCCAATGAGCCATGTATTCCAGAGTTCACACTCTGTGCCCTTGCCTGACCAAACTGGGGATGTTTAAGAGTTCCAAAAGATGTAACTCATTAGGCCTTATCAGACACTTTTACTAGTAGTGTTCCCATAGTGCTTCAAAAAGTAGTGGGACTTTCTCAGCAGTCCCTCAAATGCAGTTGAAAAGAATAGAATTGAAGGTGGAGATAACTTGGACTTCTCTTGGGCTGCCTAAATCAGAATGTATTATTTCTATCCATTGGGTATCCCTGTAAAATTTCACTGAGGGAAATACTATTCCTTACAGCTGAACCTTATCAAATATATTCCTAGGCTGAGATTTTCAGAAATTGAGACATGTCCTTTGGTTTTTGAGGCTTCCACTACATTAAAAATTGAAAAAACTGCTCAAGAAAAGGTTAAAATTAAATACTCAATATTGTTTGTGTGACCCTATGTATACTGTCATTTAGAGAAAACATCAAATGCCATTTGAAGACTATGGTGAATACCCTACTTTGATAGATTCTGGGCCTAAATGAGATTTGATGCTGTGAGTTGGGAGCTTATAGAGTGATTGCGAGTTTTAAGATGGAATGAGGAAAGTATGTAGAAAGAAGACACTTGCAGTATCCAAAACAAATTGCCCACTTCCAGTTACGAGTCTATCTGGTTGACCTTGCTTGAGGTCATTCTCTAAATCAGGACAAACTTCTGTATTTACAGATTGTTTTTGAAAAAGCCCTGGATCACCTAATCTTTACTACTGTCCCCTCCTGTCTTATGAAGTCTATTAAAACTATTATTGATCCATTGTGGTAGGTCAGATTATTGTTCCCAACTCTTTTCTTCCTCACTGTGGTAAAATAATTCATCTACATCTTTTTCAGAGCCTTGCAGTGGGTGCATCCTTTGGGCTTGGCCACGTGACTTGCTTTGACCAACAGAAAGTGGTTAGAGATGTCAGTGTGTGAGTACTGAACAGAGACTTTAATGACATCACATGCTTCTGTTCATCTGTTCTACAACCTTTACTCATGAGAATAACATGTCCTAGTGGTAGCTACTCCAATAGCCTGGGTTCCAGAATCAAAAAATGCATAAAGCTAAGCCAAGCCAAGCCTGATTTATTTGACCTGTAGCCCAAATGTAATCAGAGCAGGAAATAAATGTTTGTGAATTATTGAGATTGTTTATTACAGCAACAAAGCTGACTAATATGCATTTTCTGCTGTATTTCTGAACCAATGCTCTGTTTCTCTACTAGACTTGGAATATCTTTCAACTCCTGAATATTCATTCAAAGTTCTCTTTAAATCCAAGTCTCTCACAAATAACAGGAAGGGAGAAAACTTCATCTTCATAAAGTTTCCACTACTATTCAAACAATTGTCCATCCACCCCCAGACTCCCACTGATGACTTCACATAATAGAAACACATTATTTAATTAACTGATATATTCAGTATTTGTACAAATGCCCTTTCATATATCTTTCTGGATCATTATTAATCTATTTCTATTTGCAAACCCTTGTTCTGTGAGATGACATATATTTGTAATGAATTGGTGCCAAGTCTTGTGTATCAATGTTAAATAAATTCCTTATTCAGAAGTGAATTTTCCTCACCAACTGTTGCTACTTACTTCTTTCTTCTAGCAGAAAATATATCTGGCAGAATTTCAGATGGATTAGGTTTCACCTGCTTGTCTATATCAAGCATTTATGTTCATTCTAGTCTAGACATTGTGGAGCGTATTGGATTCCAATTATATGTCAGAAATTTCATCTTTTGTTTTGATATAATACCATTGCTAATAGGGCTTCCAAATTTTCAGTTGAATGGAATGAGTTATCATGAATTGGATTAGTGAGCAGAGTAATTGTGATTTTCAAAAAAGTCCACCTTCATCTTGTGTTCTGAGCTAATTAATATTCTGCAATCAATTCTTTATTGCTTAAACCTAAGCAATCAGGCAGAATGGGTCTTACTGTTGGCAAACCAGAACCTTGACCTATGCAGGGATCCTCTCTTCTACACAATATTCTCAAACAAAACAAAACAAAACAAAAATCCAGGAATTTCTTTAAATAATATGTTCCCTTGAACAAAGGCAGATGAATGCTATTTGCAAACCAGTCAACGTTCAAGAAAGAGGCTAGACAGTCACAATACTCTAGTACCTAGACACCAAAACAGGAGAATGCCAAAGATTGTAGCTTATTCAAAATGTCTGCAACAGGTATGTACTGAAAAAGGCTTTTGCACAAGCATTGCACTTTATCAGGAAGCCAATATAAAGAGAGAGAATAAAGGCACATAAATTTCAGTACCTGATGTAAGGTAAAGAACTCTGGCTGAGAGTCATGGGTACTGAGGTATAGAATCACCTCCTTTACGGGGCACCTGGGTGGCACAGTGGTTAAGCGTCTGCCTTCGGCTCAGGGCGTGATTCCGGCATTATGGGATCCAGCCCCACATCAGGTTCTTCCGCTATGAGCCTGCTTCTTCCTCTCCCACTCCCCCTGCTTGTATTCCCTGTCTCGCTGGCTGTCTCTATCTGTCGAATAAATAAATAAAATCTTTTTTTAAAAAAAAAAGAATCACCTCCTTTAGGAACTATGTCACTTTTTTTTTAAAAGATTTTATTTATTTATTCGACAGAGATAAAGACAGCCAGCGAGAGAGGGAACACAAGCAGGGGGAGTGGGAGAGGAAGAAGCAGGCTCATAGC
>NC_048220.1:114573472-114582992 GCF_002007445.2 Ailuropoda melanoleuca | reverse complement strand
TGGTTTTCTGTGGCTCTTCTGAGAGTCAGAGCAGCAGTGGCCGAATCCTAGCCTCTGTCTCTGAACAGAGAGATCTCAGTCTGCTCTCCACTGAGCTCTCTTGGCCTCTTTAACTCTGTTTCTGTTGGTGCTGCTAAAAACCCTGCAGCATCCTGGGTTGTGCGCCCCACAGCTGGTGTCCCAGCCTTCACTTCCAGGGCTGGCACATCTCTGTCCTTTGTGTTTCTAACACTGCCAGCCGCCCCTGGTTCCCATGCGTGCTCCTGAGCTCTCTGTTTTAGTGTGGTTCGCGCGCACTCCAGAGCCCCAGTTTTCAATCTGGTTGCACGCGCATTCCCAGGCTCACGGTCTCAGTCTGCTCTCTCCCGTGTGCCAGTCTGCGAGTCTGGCTCGCTCCCTAGTACAGGTGGCTACTGCTTCCCGGCGCCTGAGCACAGTTGCTCCTTCCGCCTTCCATTTATCTTCCAATATCTGTGCGCGGTTTCACGGCTCCCCACTTCATACCTCAATACTCAGTGCTGGAGATGTCCATTTGTAGAGATCCAGATGTATCTTCCTATGTCTCAGGCTGATTCTGTGGGTTTTCAGATGGTCTGGTACTTATCCAGCTCGATTCAGGGGACCAGCTGAAAAAGGGGACCCCTACTCCTCTTCCATCTTTTCCCTCCCCCTCGTTTGGTATTCTTAACAAATAATAAAAAGAGGAATTTGCAATGCTGATTTTTTACAAGTATCAAAGGATTTCAAGAGACTTCACTGGTTTTCACCATGATTGGGCCTCCTCATAACTGTCTAAACCCTTCTTACTGTGGATATTCCATTCTGGAAAATAAACATATTAGTTTCACCAGCTCACCACAGCCTCACAAGCTCCCTATAATTGATATTCTACCACGTATTTAGCTCCATTACCACATTTCTGGCCACTGAACACATTCTCCTTTCCATACCATCCCTACCCCTCTGGAGTTCCAGAGTCCCTAGGAACTTGCAATATCTTAGGCTCTTAAAAAATGGAGTTGTCTTCAAGTTGTGAGCCGTTTGAACAGCTAAGTACAGTCTTAGGGCACAAGAAGGCCTTCATCCTGTTGGACAATCAGTAGGCAATAGGATATTGTTGATCAACAGATCTCACTAGATGGAATCAAGAGATTCTGGCGTCACTGCACAAAGAGAGAGTAGTCTCTGGGTTTTGCTTTGCATCTAGTTAGCTTCTGTCTCTGGAGAGCTTCTTGGGGCTTGAAGATTTCTTCTGCATATTTGGTGTCTCTCCTATCCCCTCTCCCCTCTCCCAAGAAACCATTTTTATCTAGACAAGAAGCAAGAATGTTCTGTCTATACATATGCATCAGAATATTTCTGGTCTATCTCTAAGCCAGTGGCTTTTTAAACTTAAGAGGTAGAATTTGTCATCTTTGTTTTCTTAGTTATTTGGTGATCCCTTTTCCCCAACATCAGCAAATGAAGGCTAAATAGAAAGAATATATGCTGATGAATTCCTCACTGTTTCGACCTATTAGAAATTGTGTAATGCACTGAGCTGGTATCCACTTGCCTTGTAGACTTATCTACTTCAAACTGTTATCCAATTACACTGGACCATTTGCAGTTGCAGTAGTGTGCTATGTGGTGTTCTTTATGCTATTCATTCTTACTTGCTCCTCTCTTTACCAGAATGATCTTCCTCTTACTCATCTTGCAAACCTCTTCAAAATTTAGTTCTAATGTCCTTCTCTCGGAAACCGTCTCTGAATCCCCATGCCATCCTCTGGGCTTCCAGAGTAAGAAGGAGCAAATTCAGAAGGTCCTTAAGGTTAATATCCCAAGCTGTTGGCTCAGCAAGTCTGACTAACTCACTTGAAGAACAGACTGATCCAGGGACAAATCTCTATAGGCTCCTCCTTGATAACAAGACCATTTTCTTATAGAATATTCCATTGTTATGTAGTCACCTTGAGGACCTGACCTTTCTGTATGAATAGGAAGACTGTTTCATGGGCATAGTCTTGCTGTGGCTGACTTAGGTACACCACTCCATGAGAATCCAGAGGATTATGTGGTTCTACTACCTCTCTGCTAGCAAGTTTGTCACCAGTAAACTCTATTTTATATTTTGACCACATGGTGACTGTAACATATGTGTTTAGGTGCCATTGTGCCCAGGTCTGTGAGAACCTTGCACATTGTAGTAATCAATTTATTTGTTTGTATATCCCACTAGACTGTAAATTTCTTGGGAGAATTTAATGCCTTATTTGATTTGGTATCCCTAGAATCTAGCACAATTCTTACACATAATGGGTGCTCAAGAAGAGATTAGTGAATATTTCCTTTTATTCATTAAGCCCCAAGTACATGCCTGTCATTTACTGAGCCAATGATTACCCAGTGTGTTTGTTGAATGTCATTCTTGAATGAAGAATGATAATCCTTAATACAGGGGATTAAAGCCCTGTATGTGGATAATAAGGGATGACACTAAATCAAATTGGAAAATTTAAAGATGTCTCTAATATTTTTATGCCCAAGAACCATTTAACTTTAAAATTAATTACATGGTCCTGATCCAGCCAAAATGATCTCTGCAATGACTCATGAACAGTTCACCATTCTTATTTATGAGGTCCAAGAAGAATTTTAAGATTTTATTTGAACCTATAATTGGATGCGTGTGTACTTGTTTTCCATTATTTCAGACTGAGACTTCTAAAAGTAAAATAGTTTTATCTGCGATAAACATTAAGGTAATTTGTGTCTACACAACTTGGCATAACTTGACATTTGTGTCAGAGAGAGTACAATACTACCTAGGAAAATGTTTAAATGGCCTTTATTTAATTGGTTGCAGGAATTCTGATTTTGATAAGTTTCATTCTAATGCTATATCAGATGTAGTTTCCTATGTAGTAACATTGTTAGTGCTGAAAATAATTGTTCTGTGGTATCCGCATATATTTTTGAAAATTGGAAGAAATAAATATGCAGACCTTCTAAAAATCAGAGCTCTCCAAATTACTATTACATGCTTTGGAGAAGGACATAGGGAAGTAAGTAAGTTATATACAGAGATGTCAAGTACATCTGCTTGGTTGACTTGTGAGTGTAAAATTAACATATGTGGTAGGAGATTGTGGGGAAAGAATAATGTTAAGAAGAGTGCAAGTGACATTTGTAAAGAGCTTAGTTTGTGGTAAGACTTTATGTCATTATTTAAATTGTTACAACCATCTTAAGTATGATACGCATATCATTGTCTTCAATTCATGGGTAAGGAAATTGATGCTAAACATTACCCAGCTAACATGTGGCAGGGCAGGGATGTAAATCTAAGCTGGTAACTGTTCTTCCACCTTGTAAAACTTTTCACTTATGCCAATAAGTAACCTGGAACATAGATTTTGAAGTTAGGTCATTCTGGATTCACTTCTCTTCTCCACTACTCACTAGCCGCAAAATTGGTTAAATTGCTTAGCCTCAGCTTCCCTGTCTATAAAATAAGAATAATACTCATCTCACAGCATTGTTGTAAGGGCTAAAGGGGGTAGTATGATTCAAATCTGCACTGAATAACTTGGTGGTAATAGGTCATGGAGACATCTTTTAACTTCTCATAGCCTGTTTCTCCATGTGTAGGAGATGGAGAATAATAATCCCTATCTCTCAAGGTCATAGTGATGATTAAGTGAGATAATCTATGAGAAGTACTAAGCACATAGTAAATGCTTAATAATTATTAGCTAACATCATCTTCATTATAGTGCCCAATACATTGTAGTTGTTGAATCTAGCCATTCTTAAGATAGAATGAAAAATAAATGGTTGAGTAAATAAATTATGTTTGGTAGCAAAGCACTGATGGGGGACCTAACTGGTATTAAGAAGTTTATATTTATTTCTTCTTTTATTTGTGTGCTATTTATAAAAGGCAGGGTTATATATTTTAAATGAGATACACTAGCTGGTAAGCTCTTTTCTATATAAAAATTTCTCACCATTATTTGTATATGAGGAACTACTGAGCTGTTGAGCTGAATTGATAAGGTCTAGCTCAGAGAGGATCACAGAGCTATCCCATGGAAGTATGGAGAGCACAGCTAAAGAGCCCAATCGTTATTTATGGGCAGACGGTATAAGAACTTCTGTTTTTGCTCCACACTGATCAAATCCTGCACTGGTTTCCTCCACTTCTCCTTCCTCTTTGCCCTCTTCTCTTACATCAAGCACAGATATTTATCTTTCTTACTTCAGAGAAGATTTCTCCATCTCTTTCCTGGTACTTACCATTACAGTTTACCTTCTGAGTAGTAGTCTCCTATGAGGCATGATTTCTGGGATGGCAGAAATGCTTCCTGCTCCCCACTACTTCCTTAATCTACCCAATGAGCCATGTATTCCAGAGTTCACACTCTGTGCCCTTGCCTGACCAAACTGGGGATGTTTAAGAGTTCCAAAAGATGTAACTCATTAGGCCTTATCAGACACTTTTACTAGTAGTGTTCCCATAGTGCTTCAAAAAGTAGTGGGACTTTCTCAGCAGTCCCTCAAATGCAGTTGAAAAGAATAGAATTGAAGGTGGAGATAACTTGGACTTCTCTTGGGCTGCCTAAATCAGAATGTATTATTTCTATCCATTGGGTATCCCTGTAAAATTTCACTGAGGGAAATACTATTCCTTACAGCTGAACCTTATCAAATATATTCCTAGGCTGAGATTTTCAGAAATTGAGACATGTCCTTTGGTTTTTGAGGCTTCCACTACATTAAAAATTGAAAAAACTGCTCAAGAAAAGGTTAAAATTAAATACTCAATATTGTTTGTGTGACCCTATGTATACTGTCATTTAGAGAAAACATCAAATGCCATTTGAAGACTATGGTGAATACCCTACTTTGATAGATTCTGGGCCTAAATGAGATTTGATGCTGTGAGTTGGGAGCTTATAGAGTGATTGCGAGTTTTAAGATGGAATGAGGAAAGTATGTAGAAAGAAGACACTTGCAGTATCCAAAACAAATTGCCCACTTCCAGTTACGAGTCTATCTGGTTGACCTTGCTTGAGGTCATTCTCTAAATCAGGACAAACTTCTGTATTTACAGATTGTTTTTGAAAAAGCCCTGGATCACCTAATCTTTACTACTGTCCCCTCCTGTCTTATGAAGTCTATTAAAACTATTATTGATCCATTGTGGTAGGTCAGATTATTGTTCCCAACTCTTTTCTTCCTCACTGTGGTAAAATAATTCATCTACATCTTTTTCAGAGCCTTGCAGTGGGTGCATCCTTTGGGCTTGGCCACGTGACTTGCTTTGACCAACAGAAAGTGGTTAGAGATGTCAGTGTGTGAGTACTGAACAGAGACTTTAATGACATCACATGCTTCTGTTCATCTGTTCTACAACCTTTACTCATGAGAATAACATGTCCTAGTGGTAGCTACTCCAATAGCCTGGGTTCCAGAATCAAAAAATGCATAAAGCTAAGCCAAGCCAAGCCTGATTTATTTGACCTGTAGCCCAAATGTAATCAGAGCAGGAAATAAATGTTTGTGAATTATTGAGATTGTTTATTACAGCAACAAAGCTGACTAATATGCATTTTCTGCTGTATTTCTGAACCAATGCTCTGTTTCTCTACTAGACTTGGAATATCTTTCAACTCCTGAATATTCATTCAAAGTTCTCTTTAAATCCAAGTCTCTCACAAATAACAGGAAGGGAGAAAACTTCATCTTCATAAAGTTTCCACTACTATTCAAACAATTGTCCATCCACCCCCAGACTCCCACTGATGACTTCACATAATAGAAACACATTATTTAATTAACTGATATAGTCAGTATTTGTACAAATGCCCTTTCATATATCTTTCTGGATCATTATTAATCTATTTCTATTTGCAAACCCTTGTTCTGTGAGATGACATATATTTGTAATGAATTGGTGCCAAGTCTTGTGTATCAATGTTAAATAAATTCCTTATTCAGAAGTGAATTTTCCTCACCAACTGTTGCTACTTACTTCTTTCTTCTAGCAGAAAATATATCTGGCAGAATTTCAGATGGATTAGGTTTCACCTGCTTGTCTATATCAAGCATTTATGTTCACTCTAGTCTAGACATTGTGGAGCGTATTGGATTCCAATTATATGTCAGAAATTTCATCTTTTGTTTTGATATAATACCATTGCTAATAGGGCTTCCAAATTTTCAGTTGAATGGAATGAGTTATCATGAATTGGATTAGTGAGCAGAGTAATTGTGATTTTCAAAAAAGTCCACCTTCATCTTGTGTTCTGAGCTAATTAATATTCTGCAATCAATTCTTTATTGCTTAAACCTAAGCAATCAGGCAGAATGGGTCTTACTGTTGGCAAACCAGAACCTTGACCTATGCAGGGATCCTCTCTTCTACACAATATTCTCAAACAAAACAAAACAAAACAAAAATCCAGGAATTTCTTTAAATAATATGTTCCCTTGAACAAAGGCAGATGAATGCTATTTGCAAACCAGTCAACGTTCAAGAAAGAGGCTAGACAGTCACAATACTCTAGTACCTAGACACCAAAACAGGAGAATGCCAAAGATTGTAGCTTATTCNACCTTCCTTCTTAGAACCACTTTTGCTGCATTATGTTGACATGTTTTCTGTTCTTTTGGATATATACCTGGGAGTAGAATTGCTAGGTCATATGGTAATTCTTTGTTTAACTTTTTGAGGACCTGCCAAACTTCCAAAGCGGCTGCACCATTTTACATTTCCATAGCAGTATGTAAGAGTTGTATTTTCTGGGGCGCCTGGGTGGCACAGCGGTTAAGCGTCTGCCTTCGGCTCAGGGCGTGATCCCGGCGTTGTGGGATCGAGCCCCACATCAGGCTCCTCTGCTATGAGCCTGCTTCTTCCTCTCCCACTCCCCCTGCTTGTGTTCCCTCTCTCGCTGGCTGTCTTTATCTCTGTCGAATAAATAAATAAAATCTTTTTTTTTTTTTAAAGAATCACCTCCTTTAGGAACTATGTCACTTTTTTTTTTAAAGATTTTATTTATTTATTCGACAGAGATAAAGACAGCCAGCGAGAGAGGGAACACAAGCAGGGGGAGTGGGAGAGGAAGAAGCAGGCTCATAGCAGAGGAGCCTGATGTGGGGCTCGATCCCACAACACCGGGATCACACCCTGAGCCGAAGGCAGATGCTTAACCGCTGTGCCACCCAGGCGCCCCTAGGAACTAACTATGTCACTTCGAGCAAGTTGCTTAACGTTTCTGAGCCTCCGTTTCCTTATTGGTTCAATGTAGTGGTTGGATTAAGTGATTTCTAAGACCCTTTGAGCTATAAATCTCCACAATCTAGAAAGAAAGAGGTATAGTGTGTAGAAAATAGAAATACAGAAGCAGATGTTTCTATATTATTTCCACAAATATTGCCCTTTAATAATATATCTGTATATGTTATGTGCACACAAATTTTAAATTTCTCCTTAATTTGAATTTTGAGAATTGGGCTAAGAAAAATTGGGGGCAAGGAATGCTGTTTTTGCATCAACCATAAAAACTCACCCCTTAAAAGTATACATCTTATTTCGCACAAAGTTTTTCCCCATTCTTCTACCACTACCCCATGAGAAGAAAAATCTTTGCCAAAATTCGGAGTGATGAAGGCTAACAACTGCTTGTTGAAACGGTGGTTCAAACTTGGTGATGATAACCCAATGTAGCATCAATATGGCTTTCAATGGATTTATTTGATTGTGAAAGCATTGTACTTATCACATCATTTCTGCTTGTTTCCAGACTTAGGCCTTAAAATAGATAACATTTTAGAGACTTTCAGTCTTTCATCTGCCTGAGATTTGAATTTGTACCACAGCATCCCTACCAAAAGGTTAACCAACTTATGCTCAGACATCCATGGTGGAGAGTTCTTTTAGGAGACTTTTGAATCACTGAATCAAATTATTTCTCTCCATAGTTTCTAACTGTTAATGCATATTGAATTCTTTGAAATCACAAAGTATAAGAGTACTAACACTTGCACAAGCTAGTCATTCATGAATTAGTTTTGATTCTTTTAAAATCCTTGTCCCTTTTTTCCTGAAAGCATTTGAATTTGCATCCAGAGCTGAATTCAAACTTCCCACATGTGGTCTTTAAAATGCGCAAGGACTTCCTCATGGGAGATTGTTAATATAGTCTAATATTTTGTTAAGCTTTTCAAGTGCACTCATTAAGCTCACTTTCATCTATAATCAAAGTATTTTAAAACTTTTCAGTCTTCTCTTTATCTTGTAGTTATGAGATGCATTTTTTGACTTAAATGAAAATTTTACATAATCTCATTATATTTATTTTACTATATATGATTTGCTTTTTAAAAAAGGTTTATTTATTTATTTGAGAGAGAGAGAGAGTGGGAGGGAGGGGCAGCAGAAGAGGGAGAGAGAGAATCTCGAGCAGACTCCCCGCTAACCATTGAGACTGACATGGGGCTGTATCTCGACCCTGAGATCATGACCTGAGCCGAAGTTAAGAGTCCAACACTTCACCAACTGAACCACTCAGGTGCCCCTTGATTTTCTTTTTTAAAAAATAATAATTCATGTGGTGCCTGGGTGGCTTAGTTGGTTAAGCATCCAACTCTTGATTTCAGCTCAGGTTGTGATTTTAGAGTTATGAGATGGAGCCCCGCATTGGGCTCTCCGTTGAGCGTGGAACCTGCTTAAGATTCTCTCTTTCCCAGCTTCTGCACAGCCAAGGAAACAGTCAAAAAAACTAAGAGACAGCCCACGGAATGGGAGAATATATTTGCAAAGGACACCACAGATAAAGGACTGGTATCCAAGATCTACAAAGAACTTCTCAAACTCAATACACGAGAAACAAATAAACAAATCATAAAATGGGCAGAAGATATGAACAGACACTTTTCCAATGAAGACATACAAATGGCTAACAGACACATGAAAAAATGTTCAAAATCATTAGCCATCAGGGAAATTCAAATCAAAACCACACTGAGATACCACCTTACGCCAGTTAGAATGGCAAAGATAGACAAGGCAAGAAACAACAATTGTTGGAGAGGATGTGGAGAAAGGGGATCCCTCCTACATTGTTGGTGGGAATGCAAGTTGGTACAGCCACTCTGGAAAACAGTGTGGAGGTCCCTTAAAAAGTTAAAAATTGAACTACCCTATGACCCAGCCATTGCACTACTGGGTGTTTACCCCAAAGATACAGACGTAGTAAAGAGAAGGGCCATATGCACCCCAATGTTCATAGCTGCATTGTCCACAATAGCCAAATCATGGAAGGAGCCGAGATGCCCTTCAACAGATGACTGGATTAAGAAGCTGTGGTCCATATATACAATGGAATATTACTCAGCTATCAGAAAGAACGAATTCTCAACATTTGCTGCAACATGGACGGCACTGGAGGAGATAATGCTAAGTGAAATAAGTCAAGCAGAGAAAGACAATTATCATATGATTTCTCTCATCTATGGAACATAAGAACTAGGA
>NC_048220.1:114554858-114573275 GCF_002007445.2 Ailuropoda melanoleuca | reverse complement strand
TGGCCTCGGCCACAGAATTAATACATATGGATGTATCCCAATTATCAGAAATGGAATTCAGAGCAACAATGGTCAAGATGATGAGTAAACTTGAAAAAAGCATCAGAGAAAGCGTTGCTGAGAATATAGAATCCCTAAGGGCAGAAATGAGAGCGAATCTGACAGAAATTAAAAACTCAGTGGGCCAAATACAGTCAAAACTAGAGGCTCTGACGGCCAGGGTCACCGAGGCAGAGGAACGCGTTAGCGAATTGGAGGATGGGTTAGTAGAAGAAAAAACGAAAATAGAAGCTGGTCTTAAAAAAATCCACGCCCACGAATGTAGATTACGGGAGATTACTGACTCTATGAAACGATCCAATGTCAGAATCATCGGCATCCCTGAAGGGGTGGAGAAAAACAGAGGTCTAGAAGAGATATTTGAACAAATTGTAGCTGAAAACTTCCCTAATCTAGCAAGGGAAACAAGCATTCGTGTCCAAGAGGCAGAGAGGACCCCATCCAAGCTCAACCAGGACAAACCTACGCCACGGCATGTCATAGTGCAATTCGCAAATATTAGATCCAAGGATACAGTATTGAAAGCGGCCAGGGCAAAGAAATTTCTCACGTACCAAGGCAAAGGTATCAGGATTACGTCAGACCTGTCTACAGAGACCTGGAATGAGAGAAAGGCTTGGGGGGGCATTTTTAAAGCTCTTTCAGAGAAAAACATGCAGCCAAGGATCCTTTATCCAGCAAAGCTGTCATTCAGAATTGATGGAGAAATAAAGACGTTCCAAAATCGCCAATCATTAACCAATTTCGTAACCACGAAACCAGCCCTACAGGAGATATTAAGGGGGGCTCTATAAAGGTAAAAAGGCCCCAAGAGTGATACAGAGCAGCAAGTCACAACCGATACAAAGACTTTAAAGAGAAATGGCATCATTAAAATCATATCTGTCAATAATCTCTATCAATCTAAATGGCTTAAACTCTCCCATAAAACGCCACAGGGTTGCAGATTGGATAAAAAGACATGACCCATCCATTTGCTGTCTACAAGAGACTCATTTTGAACCCAAAGATGCATTCAGACTTAGAGTAAGGGGATGGAGTACCATCTTCCACGCAAATGGACCTCAAAAGAAAGCTGGAGTAGCAATTCTCATATCAGATAGACTGGATTTTAAACTAGAGGCCATAGAGAGAGATACAGAAGGGCACTATATTATTCTTAAAGGAAGTATTCAACAAGTGGATATGACAATTATTAATATATATGCCCCCAACAGGGGAGCAGCAAGATACACAAGCCAACTCTTAACCAAAATAAAGAGACATATAGATAAGAACACAGTAATAGTAGGGGACCTCAACACCCCACTATCAGAAATAGACAGAACACCCTGGCAAAAACTAAGCAAAGAATCAAAGGCTTTGAATGCCATACTCGACGAGTTGGACCTCATAGATATATATAGAACACTACACCCCAGAACCAAAGAATACTCATTCTATTCAAATGCCCATGGAACATTCTCAAGAATAGATCATGCTCTGGGACACAAAACAGGTCTCAGCCAATACCAAAAGATTGAAATTATCCCCTGCATATTCTCAGACCACAACGCTCTGAAATTGGAACTCAACCACAAGGAAAAACCTGGAAGAAACTCAAACACTTGGAGGCTAAGAACCATCCTGCTCAAGAATGACTCGATAAACCAGGAAATCAAAAAACAAATTAAACAATTTATGGAGACCAACGAGAATGAATACACAACGGTCCAAAACCTATGGGATACTGCAAAGGCAGTCCTAAGGGGGAAATACATAGCCATCCAAGCCTCACTCAAAAGAATAGAAAAATCTAAAATGCAGTTTCTATATTCTCACCTCAAGAAACTGGAACAGCAACAGAGGGACAGGCCTAACCCACTGACAAGGAAGGAGTTGACCAAGATTAGAGCAGAAATCAATGAATTAGAGACCAGAACCACAGTAGAGCAGATCAACAGGACTAGAAGCTGGTTCTTTGAGAGAATCCATAAAATTGATAGACCACTGGCAAAACTTGTCCAAAAACAAAGAGAAAGGACTGAGATTATTAAAATTATGACTGAAAAGGGAGAGGTCACGACCAGCACCATTGAAATTGCAAGGATTATTAGAAACTTTTATCAACAGCTATATGCCAAAAAACTAAACAATCTGGAAGAGATGGAGGCCTTCCTGGAAACCTATAAACTACCAAGACTGAAACAGGAAGAAATAGATTTCTTAAATAGGCCAATTAACTATGAAGAAATTGAGTCAGTGATAAACAACCTTCCAAATAATAAAACTCCAGGCCCAGACGGTTTTCCTGGGGAATTCTACCAAACATTCAAAGAAGAAATAATACCTATTCTCCTAAAGCTATTTCAAAAAATAGAAACAGAAGGAAAGCTACCAAACTCATTCTATGAGGCTAATATTACCTTGATCCCCAAACCAGGCAAAGACCCCCTCAAAAAGGAGAATTACAGACCGATTTCTCTAATGAATATGGATGCCAAAATCCTCAACAAGATCCTTGCTAATAGAATCCAACAGTACATTAAAAGGATTATCCATCATGACCAAGTGGGATTCATACCTGGGATGCAAGCATGGTTCAACACTCGCAAATCAATCAATGTGATACATCATATCAACAAGAAAAGACTCAAGAACCATATGATCCTCTCAATTGATGCAGAAAAAGCATTTGACAAAATACAGCATCCTTTCCTGATTAAAACCCTTCAGAGTGTAGGAATAGAGGGTACATTTCTCAATCTCATAAAAGCCATCTATGAAAAGCCTACTGCAAGCATTATTCTCAATGGGGAAAAGCTGGAAGCCTTTCCCTTAAGATCAGGAACACGACAAGGATGCCCACTCTCGCCACTATTATTCAACATAGTACTAGAAGTCCTTGCAACAGCAATCAGAAGACAAAAAGGGATCAAAGGTATCCAAATCGGCAAAGAAGAAGTCAAACTGTCTCTCTTTGCAGATGACATGATACTCTATATGGAAAACCCAAAGGAATCCACTCCCAAACTATTAGAAGTTATAGAACAATTCAGTAAGGTGGCAGGATACAAAATCAATGCCCAGAAATCAGTTGCATTTCTATACACGAATAACGAGACTGAAGAAAGAGAAATTAGGGAATCCATCCCATTTACAATAACACCAAAAACCATGCGTTACCTTGGAATTAACTTAACCAGAGACGTAAAGGACCTATATGCTAGAAACTATAGATCACTTTTGAAAGATATTGAGGAAGACATAAAAAGATGGAAAAATATTCCATGCTCATGGATTGGAAGAATTAACATAGTTAAAATGTCCATACTACCCAGAGCAATCTACACTTTCAATGCTATCCCGATCAAAATACCGAGGACATTTTTCAAAGAACTGGAACAAATAGTCCTTAAATTTGTATGGAACCAGAAAAGGCCCCGAATCTCCAAGGAACTGTTGAAAAGGAAAAACAAAGCTGGGGGCATCACAATGCCGGATTTCGAGCTGTACTACAAAGCTGTGATCACAAAGACAGCATGGTACTGGCACAAAAACAGACACATCGACCAATGGAACAGAATAGAGAACCCAGAAATGGACCCTCGGCTCTTTGGGCAACTAATCTTTGATAAAGCAGGAAAAAACATCCGGTGGAAAAAAGACAGTCTCTTCAATAAATGGTGCTGGGAAAATTGGACAGCTACATGCAAAAGAATGAAACTTGACCACTCTCTCACACCATACACAAAAATAAACTCCAAATGGATGAAAGACCTCAATGTGAGACAGGAATCCATCAAAATTCTAGAGGAGAACATAGGCAACAACTTCTATGACATCGGCCAGAGCAACCTTTTTCACGACACATCTCCAAAGGCAAGAGAAATAAAAGATAAAATGAACTTATGGGACTTTATCAGGATAAAGAGCTTCTGCACAGCCAAGGAAACAGTCAAAAAAACTAAGAGACAGCCCACGGAATGGGAGAATATATTTGCAAAGGACACCACAGATAAAGGACTGGTATCCAAGATCTACAAAGAACTTCTCAAACTCAATACACGAGAAACAAATAAACAAATCATAAAATGGGCAGAAGATATGAACAGACACTTTTCCAATGAAGACATACAAATGGCTAACAGACACATGAAAAAATGTTCAAAATCATTAGCCATCAGGGAAATTCAAATCAAAACCACACTGAGATACCACCTTACGCCAGTTAGAATGGCAAAGATAGACAAGGCAAGAAACAACAATTGTTGGAGAGGATGTGGAGAAAGGGGATCCCTCCTACATTGTTGGTGGGAATGCAAGTTGGTACAGCCACTCTGGAAAACAGTGTGGAGGTCCCTTAAAAAGTTAAAAATTGAACTACCCTATGACCCAGCCATTGCACTACTGGGTGTTTACCCCAAAGATACAGACGTAGTAAAGAGAAGGGCCATATGCACCCCAATGTTCATAGCTGCATTGTCCACAATAGCCAAATCATGGAAGGAGCCGAGATGCCCTTCAACAGATGACTGGATTAAGAAGCTGTGGTCCATATATACAATGGAATATTACTCAGCTATCAGAAAGAACGAATTCTCAACATTTGCTGCAACATGGACGGCACTGGAGGAGATAATGCTAAGTGAAATAAGTCAAGCAGAGAAAGACAATTATCATATGATTTCTCTCATCTATGGAACATAAGAACTAGGATGATCGGTAGGGGAAGAAAGGGATAAAGAAAAGGGGGGTAATCAGAAGGGGGAATGAAACATGAGAGACTATGGACTATGAGAAACAAACTGAAGACTTCAGAGGGGGGGGGGTGGGGGAATGGGATAGACTGGTGATGGGTAGTAAGGAGGGCACGTATTGCATGGTGCACTGGGTGTTATACGCAACTAATGAAGCATCAAACTTTACATCGGAATCTGGGGATGTACTGTATGGTGATTAACATAATATAATAAAATAAAATTAAGAAAAAAAAGAAACCATATGAATTTTTTAGTACATGTTTCAATTTTAGA
This sequence comes from Ailuropoda melanoleuca, assembly GCF_002007445.2. Taxonomy (NCBI): domain Eukaryota; kingdom Metazoa; phylum Chordata; class Mammalia; order Carnivora; family Ursidae; genus Ailuropoda; species Ailuropoda melanoleuca. Next base: position 114,568,200 of record NC_048220.1, on the reverse strand, counting down.
GAGTATCTATTAAATTATNATTTTAGAGAGTATCTATTAAATTAATAATTTAAATTATTATGTGAAAAGTCAAAATTATGGATCAGTAAAAAGAGCAGTTTTGCCAAGGGATTGAGGTTCTAAAAAAAGGAAAGAAGTATGAATAGATAAAGCACAGGGGATTTTTAGGGCAATGAAACTATTATATATGATACTATAATGGTGGATGCATGTCATTTGTTCAGACCTAAAGAATATTCACCCAAGAGTGAACCTTAATGTAAATTATGGATGTTAGCTAATAATAATCTATCAGTATTGGCTCATAAATTATAACAAATGGACCACGGTAATACAAGATGTTAAAAAGAGGGGAAACTGTGTGGTTAGGGGGAGAAGTATATGCCAACGTTATGCACTTTCTGCTCAACTTTTCTGTAAATCTAAAATTACACTTTTTAAAAAGGTTATTAATTAAAAACAAAAACTAACGAAGTGAAGTAAGTCAGAGAAAGACAAATACCACATGATTTCACTCACATGTGGAATTTAAGAAACAAAATAAATGAACAAAGGAAAAAAGAGACAAACAAACCAACAAAATGACTCTTAAATACAGAGAACAAACTGGTGGTTGCCAGAGGGGAGGTAGATGGGGGGGCGGATGGGTGAAATAAATAAAGGGGATTAAGTGTACACTTATCTTGATGAAAAATGAGCAATATACAGAATTGTTGAATCATTATATTGTATACCTGAAACTAATATAACACTGTATGTTAATTATACTTTAACAAAAAAAAATAAAATAAAATTTTAAGGGTCAACAGAGATAAAATACAAAAAAAAACCCAAATAAAAAACTAGATCTAAAGTATTTTTAAAATAAAAATGATTATGTAGGCTCCAACTTACTATTAGGTATCTGCTCCCTAGTTCCAAATTTTTATAGTTTATTTTCATAAGTTTAAAGATTTTATAACATTTACATTCTATTCTTCAACCACCAATATATTATGCATAGTTTTTATGTTTAAATGAATTCAGTGGTCACTCAGTCTTTTCTCCATATATTCTTAAGTTTTTAAATTTTAAATTATCCTTTAGTTGGTTAGATTTTATTTTCAAGAAGAATTTACAGGTGTGAGTTTTCTTGATATCTTTTATGTCAGAGAATAAAGGTTCTCTGCTCAACAAATTGGCTGGAAAAAAATTCTCGGATCATTTTCTTTTCCACAAATTTGGAGACAAGTGTCCTTTGTCTTTGAGAATTGAGTGTCACTAGAGAGAAAACTGAGCCTGCCTGATTCTTCCCACTTGAAGATGACTTACCTTTTTTGAAGTTTAATAACTGGAATATGTCTTGATGTCAAACTTTCTGTTGAAATTAACCATGACATTCAGTAATTAGGATGTGTTTTAGTGTCCAACTTTCTGTTTCAGTTTTTCCTGGCATGTAATGTAAAGAAAAACTTAGCTCCTCATTTCAAGAAAAATTGAAATAAATTATATACATCAGCTCTACATGTATTTCCTTTTACATTGATTGAAGCTTCTACTTTGGATAATATTATTTTTATGCTAGGTAATTTTAATCTGTCATCCATATATATAATCTTCTTTCCAATAGCTTTGATTTGTCTGTTTTCTTATGGCCTGTGAAAATCGTTGGAGCTCCTTAGTCTGTTATTCAACACTTGCTATCCCTCCAGATTTGACTTTCTTTATCCTCAAATTTGATGATCATACCTTCTATATCTTCTCCAAGTCTTAATAAACAATGACTGGGACAGAACCCTGTTGCAAGCTTAGATACTTTGATTTTTTAAAATATGATTCAATTGGATGAATTGTATTTTAAGAGAAACATATTACTCCAACTTTTGTTCATGCACAGTGTTATAGAGATCTATTTTTGTCAAGTGTCTTAGTAAAATTTAGATTTCCATCAAGTGCATTTCTCTGCTGTTAATCAAATAATCTTCTTAAAATAAGATTTCATTGTTTTGAAACTCTAGTAATCTCTAATTTCACTTCTAGGTGCTTACAAACTATTTCTTCATTGATGTTTCTTAAAAGCTTATGTGAGATTGACATCACATCTACTAGTTAATATTTCATAGAAGTTGCATCTTAGTCTTTTTGATAACCTAAAGATATTTATTTCTCTATCTTGAGCTTCTAATAATTTTTGCATTCTCCATGATTTTCAAAGGTCACCAGCAGAGGTAAACAGTCTCACAAGGGTATTCTCCATTTTCTCTAGAGAACAGTGAACTTGGGCCAGTAAATGAAGACTCACTTTTATTAACTGTGTCATAAAAGTAAGAAAAGAAGACCCAGATTTTAAATCTGCCTCTGAAATACAATTTATCTTACTATCCCCCAGTTGTTTGATACTTGTGTCTCCCTGTAAACTGTAAACTCTTTGAGGACAGAAGTTTTTCATTCTTCATAGTATTCTCAGTGCTCAGCACAGTGCCTGACCCATCACAAATACTCAATAAAAAATTATTGATGGAATGAATTACTAAATTGGTTTGGAAATACAAAAGGTAGACTTTTGTGGATTGGGCTAGCTACTGACCAACCAACCATCACAGAATTATTTCTCTAAATGAATTGTTTTCTCAGTTCTAACCAACCGATTTTCAGAATATGACTTATTTATCTTCTGAATATTTTCTCAAATTTGGGGGATTTTCACAGGGGAAATTCAAAGGGGAAATAATCTTCACTTGCACCCAGGGACAGACCAGCAGTATAAAAGCAAAACATATGAACAAGAGATGGAAGAAGAAAATATAGGAATCAAGAAAATGGGCATTATTTGGTGAAAGATCATTCTACTTGCATGGAGCTCTATGCTGACTTGAAAGACAACCCAAAACATAAAACTGGGTTAATAAATAGACTCACTGGACCAACAAGCTTTTTTAGATAAGGAATCTTGGGCTGTGTGTGGCTTTTCAACTTTTAATGTTACACGTTCATAACCTTTAATCTTGGCATTATTAATCTTGGCACTGTTAAAAACAGTCCCCTGCATATTGCTCAGGAGTGCCTTTTGGTGAATAAAAATTGCAAAATGATTCTAAAGGGACAAAGCCATGGGAACCACAGGCATGTCTTCTTCCACTGATGATTTCAGCCATTTGGAATGAGATTTCAGGTGAACCCCATTTTGTCTAGAAACTGAGATTGGCTTGTTGCAGATTGCCCTTCTTCTCTCTGGTTTCTAAGAACAGGGATTATACTGAAATCTTCATTGTCTGTATCTTCTCTAATGGTATTCATACAATTCACAAGTTCCAAAGTTCTAACTAGACAGTCGTGAGAGGAGAAAATAAACCATAAAAAATTAAGAACAACTTCTCAATTTATAATAGCCTTAGCAGGAAGAGGTTGCTGATGGGTGATTCAATAAAAAAGCAGCAGGACTTAACTCTTCATTCCTACTCAGGTACTCACTCATCTCCCAGTAACAGATGGAAAATAAACTTCATGCCCAACCTCAGACCATAGCTCCTTTTTGCACTAAAATAACCTGTTTTGCTGATTATAAAGCCAAATATCTTATGTACACTATCTTCTGTGCCAAATGATGAATACTTTGGAGTCTTAAGAATCCAGTGTTAAAAAGGAATCTTGCACAGCCATGAGAGCCTTCTTTATCCCTTATGGACCTATTTCTAGCCCTGAGAAATCAGAAGCCACCTATGGAACCCAGTGAATGGGATGGAATTATTTGAAAATACAGCTACAAGGAAAAGAAATCAGCCTGATGACACAAGAGCTCTGTGTGGAGTGTTATATTACTTGGAAGTGTTGAGAGCTCTAGACAAGTTGTTGAAAGAGAATGTCCACAGGTTCTGCCAAAACCGTATGGGAAAAAAAAAAAGAGGACAATTAAGAATACCTTTTATTATTGTTATTATTGCTATTTTTGTGTTCCAGGGAGGAAACAAAAAGCCAAACTCAGTGGCAAAGTTGGTGAATTATAGAATATTTTTAAAGAAATGAAGATTTGTTTTTTTCAGAGCACTTAACTTCATAGCTGCCAGGCCTGCTGGTGTGAGCAGATGAAGGCCATTTACCATTCCCACGCAAAAGCACCATGAGTTTCTTTAAGTATATGTATGATTCTTCTTCACTGACTCCACAAGCCATTTTTTTCCCACCAGTGAGAACTTTTAGCTGTCGGAATGATCACAACATGGCCTAATCATAAGGCCTAAAAAAATAAAGGAGGCCTAAAGCATGAGATGGGACTATAGCTATATCACTGCCAATCCCTACATATTTTAAAGCATTACAGTGAAAGTGTTATAAGCCTGATCTTCCATGAATTTGCCTTGGATTAGCTATAATTAAATCAAGATCTTAAATTTGGGAGATGACTAATTCATTCTTTATTCAATCTTAATTCAAACAGGTACATGATGCAGGACTGCACACTTAATACCAAAAAGCTGCCTCATTTCTATTCAAATGCTGTCTCATTTCTGTTCAAATGTCTACCTGTGCTGAGAAATGTACTCTTATCTTTTGATTGCTAACATTTTTCTTCACATTGAGCCAAAGTATTATTTTTATAAGCAAAGCATTGTTCTGGATATTTTAGAGATATCTCTTTAGATCCTCTCAACACCATGAGGTAGATAATAAAAGTATCATCTTACTGAGGCACAGTGTGATTAAGTAACTCATCAGAACATACATAGCTAGTAAGGGGCAGAGCTGGGATTCAAAGGAGGGTGACTTAGCCCCAGAGGTTATGCTCCTAGGCACCATGTATGTTGCCAAAATTTATCACGCTCTATTTTTGAGATGCATTGCTGTGATGTTCTTCTATCAATATCTAGCATTGCTTTATTGAATTCTTAATTGCATAAGAGTATATGTAAATTAAACAATTCTATAAGAAGTCTCAGGAGAAGGAGAAAACACAAAAGAACATTTCTTGTATTTTTTGAAAAGTATACACCATTTATTTTCATTGGAGATTATAGGATGGAAGTTAGCAGAAGAAAGATTTCAGCTCAATGTGGAATGGATAAAATTTACCTTATTACTATTTATTAGTGAATTTTATTAATATTAACATTTTCTGCTCTGCAAAAATACAATGAAGCATTTGAGGAGTAAATAAACTCTCCTTCACTGGAGTATCTAAGTAGAGGCTTGAAAACTATAGGTCAAGGAATACTGCTGAAGGGATTCCTGGATTTGGTTGTACAATGGATTCAGTGACCTCAAATGTTCATATGATATACTGTTGTTGATTGACACATCCTCCTTGGGTAGCCAGAAGATATGCCTCATTTATCATCATGTTTTGATGATATGGCCTCTGCAACATTTGTTATGAAGGGTTCACTGCACTATCAGAATGAAAACAAATTACTCCTAGAATTACAAGAAGATTACAGCAAATCAACAGTGTAATATTTCGGTACTCTTTTGAGAACAACAAATTGAACAGATTTCAGTTGTACCTTAGATTTGGGAGACATAGCAAAACTCTTTCGCAACTCCATCTTTAGGAATCATTGCTGCTAACTCAATGGCAATAGCTAGTATGAATAGCTGGGCATTTAGACATTGTAGTGGCCCAGGCTCTATTTCAGGAATTTTTCTTCTGAGTTATGAAGGGTTTCAAGACTTTTTTAACTTGCTGAACTTTTGACAAATTATTGTCTAAATGTGAATTCTTACTTTTTCTCTCATCAGATTCTCAAAGAGGAAGCTCAAAAAAGTTTGGAATTACTATAAGGTATTAGATTTATACCAGGATTTGACTCCAGGTTCCAGGATAAATAGTTCCTGTTACTATGGATTTAATTCAGAAAGGTCAGGGGTAATTGGGCCAAAGGCACAAATTCCTATTTTTAATCAAAATAACTTCCACAAAAGAACACTAAGAATCTAACTGTCAATTGAAATTAACCTTTGAAAAGAATTGTTTCAAAAGGCAAGTTCTGGATTGCCAGTAGCAGGCTTTGATCAGGTCTTATTTAAATGCTAGGGTTAATTTTTAATTGCTATTATTCCCTGACTGCTTACAGATGTAACATTTTCTATTTGCTGATCAATTAAAGAGGGAAATTCAAGCCACTTTTTTTTCTCAGAAGCAAACTTCTTCATGTTATGATCAAGATCAAACACAAAGTGTCATTTATTCTCTGTGGTAACTGTCAAATTTTGTCACTCTTAGATTTAGAAACTATTCCTTCTTCCTGTATTTTTACCTCTGAAAAGATTTCAGCTTGCTAGATTTATAACAGCAATGAGTCTAGCTACATTTCAGGACTTAATTTTATATGCATGGTATTTACACATAGATAACTTTTCAGAATATTTTCTGATAACTAGAAACACCATAGACTCCTTAGGATTTTATAAAATGACCAAATTTTACTTAAGTGCTAATTTTACTCTATAATGAACTGTAATAGCTACTGTTGTCCATAAGTCTAAAAGAGATATTTCTTGTGCTAAAAAGAGACCTCTGGGTACTTCATGGACAATAAAGGGCACCTTCTAAAATCCAAATGTTTTTCATTAAACTCCATTTCTTATAATTGTATAGACTTCCATTGAGTGCCTAAATGAAGATAACTAGAAGGCATTTGTGAAAGGATCTGAGACTATCATGCCTCCAATAGAAATCATGTACTCAAAGGTCTAGGCATTAAACTCATCCATTTTATAACATATAGGCAATAATAACAAAATTAGAGCGGCAGTGCTTGGTCCTTAAGCTCCCATGGCCACGTCACCATAACTGGATGCTGGTTGCAATAAAAACGACCTAAAAGTTAAATGCCTTTGCAAAGACAACCACAAGTAGCCTAGTTTACATTTCTCTCCAGTTCTCTTATGCCAGCTTGTCCTAACATATGCTCCTTTCTTTGCCAGCTTGCCTCTGAAGTCTCAGCATCCCTTCAGGCTGAGGTTGCATGTGTTCCCACAATGACAAAGTCTACTATAAATATTACTCTCTCCTTTACTATTAAACCTAGGGAAAGTTTGACTAGGCACAGGAAAGAGGAATTGGATAGAATTATTTTTATTTCTGCACTGCCTTCACAAAAATGATATTTCAACCGGATTAGTATTCATGCATGTCATCAGTACAACATTTTCGTTATTCTTAGAAGAGATTTGGATTTGAAGTGCGGGGGGTGGGGGGGCTGGAAGACTTTCGAGAGCTAGTTGTAATGCCACTCTGAAGTGCCATCTGGAGTCTTCAACTTTTGACCTCTTAGGACCATACATACAACATTCCAAAATGTTTTCTCAATTTTCCCTCCCTTCGTTTTCCTCTCTTTTCTCCTCTCTCCATGAACTTCCACTGCACAAACATAGTAAAGTTTGAACAAAAGAAGAATGAGAAGTATTCTATTTTTCAATTTCCTGGTTTTATCTTTCATAGTAAATCTTGGATGGGAGCTCTTCAAAGGGCATGGATCATAGAGAAATTTCTAGCATTGTGGCTTTTAAATACATTCACATGTATGTTCATATATACATGCTTTCAAATACTTACTGAGTACCCCACTAGTTCTTGGGGGATAAATAAGGAAACATGTTACTTCCTTTAAGGAACACATTGCCTCAATTCCTTCCATAAAATGAAAACCAGGATTTAAAATAAGTAACAAACAAACAACAACAGAACAGAATTGGAATGATTTATTTCCTCTCCCTTCAGATATCAAACCTTACCATGTCCCTATCGAGCCCCTCAGAGTTTGGTGAACACTAAATGGATGGATGGGTAGGTGGATGGCTTAATGAACATTGACTGTTGACTGAAATTCAAAGTCCTTAGCACATAGTCCTGGGTCTTCCAAAGAGGGAATTTGAGCTTACAAAGAAATGATATAGAAAGTTAAAATTTTCTATGTATATATACACAGTATGTTACAAAATAATTATATATAATATATATTAAATATAACATTACATATTTAATATGTTACAAAATAATTATATATAATATATATTAAATATAACATTACATATTTAATATGCCATGTATATATTTTTACATATGTAATATATACTATATATAACATTTCATATATCATATATATTAAAAATATACACCTATTCATATACATATACATAAATACATGCATATATATGCATATATATTCCCATAATAACTTCTAATACTCTATAGTTTACAGAACCAATGTAACTGCTTAGTTTTTCAGGACTTTTAGCTGACTTTGTCTAAGAAGACAGGGTTAATGTCACAGTTGGGACTGGACTCTGGTACCTGAACATATGATGCGATATTTCTACTTCTAGATGTTTCACCTTTACCCTTCTAGATATATTTTCTCCTTTCTTCATTATTGAACATATCTGAGATAATTTAATAATTATTATTCTTCTAATTTGGCCTCAGAAAGCCAGTCATTGATTTTTCTCAAAGCCATACAGGTAATGTAGGATTAGGATTTCTCATGGTGGAGGAAGTGGAAAGTTATTTGTCATAATAGAAGACCAGTGACTGGAACACCTTCACATTTTCATAAGTGCAAATAAAATTGGTCTTTGCTGAATCTCAAAAGGACTCACTGTAGAATATGATTTTTAAAAAAAGTCATGCTGAGACGTGAATTGCTGACATCACATAGACTTTTTCCAACCAGCTACCAAAGCTAAGAGAAAGTTATTGAAATGAATCCATAAAGAAGTCATTGTAATTTTAAGAAGATTTGAAATCTCAAAGTCCGCAGAATGTTGCAATTGGTGGAAGAGTACTGAATCATAGTCTGAAATTGTACACTTACCTGAATTCACAGAAGAATGAAATAAAATATAAGGTAAAAAAAGCCTATCAAATTGCGGGGCACTGAGGAGCTCAGTCCGTTAAGCATGACTCTTGATTTCAGCTCAGGTCATGATCTCAGGGTCATGAGATCGAGCCCCGCCTTGGGCTCCATGGCGGGGCATGGAGCCTGATTAAGACACTCACTCTCTCTCCCTCTGCCCCTCTCTGCTCACAAGCTCTCTCTTTCTCAGAAATAATAAATAATAACAATAATAATAAATCTATCAAATTGTTTGTGTAGACCTAATCCCAAGGTATTAGAGTTTATTGACATATAGGCCAAAACAGCGGGCTGGCTCTGTGTTCCTGAATCTCAGTCCCCAGGCAAAGTTCTGTCCAGATATCAGGGTTCTAGTTTTTTCCCTGAATTCTTAGCCAGGTCAGTCTGTCTGTTTTGTTCATATGCCCCAACATGAAAAGTCAAGCAAAATTATCACGTTCCCAGGTGAAAACTAATGCTGACATTAAATGATTCAAGTAAAAGAGGAAGGTCCCAAACATGTTTACTCTGATATCTGCTGCCCACCTTCTGTGTTTTAAAGGAATCTGTCTCTCCCAGCACCCCTTGCTTCTGAAGTAGCCATTTTCATGCATATGCCTGACCCCATCCTCTGCCACCACAATCATTAGACCAGTGTTGGCAACCTGATCCACATATTGGCCAACATGGAGAAAAACACACCAACAATTGGCCTCGCCAGGTAGAGTCCCAGTTTGAAAAACTGAATGAAAAAAAATACTCATTTTAAAACAGAAAATCTAGAATACTCCAGACAGGTGGAGAGCAGATGAGTGTTGCTAATGACAGGGCACCAGAATGACAGTCTAAGTTTCTGTTTGTAGGCTTTACAGCCTCTTTAAATCAAGAAATGCTCTCCATCTCTAACACTGAGCCTTTGGATTTTTTTATTATAATAATATTTTTTATTATATTACGTTAGTCACCATACAGTACATCCCTGGTTTTTGATGTAAAGTTCGATGATTCATTAGTTGTGTATAACACCCAGTGCACCATGCAATACGTGCCCTCCTCACTACACATCACCAGCCTATCCCATTCCGGCACCCCCTCCCCTCTAAAGCCCTCAGTTTATTTCTCATAGACCATAGTCTCTCATGCTTCATTCCCCCTTCTGATTAACCCCCCCTTTCTTTATCCCTTTCTTCTCCTACCGATCTTCCTAGTTCTTATGTTCCATAGCTGAGAGAAACCATATGATAATTTTCTTTCTCTGCTTGACTTATTTCACTTAGCATTATCTCCTCTAGTGCCGTCCATGTTGCAGCAAATGTTGAGACCTCGTTCTTTCTGATAGCTGAGTAATATTCCATTGTATGTATGGACCACATTTTCTTAATCCAGTCATCTGTTGAAGGGCATCTCAGTTCCTTCAATGATTTAGCTATTGTGGACAATGCTATTATGAACATTGGGGTGCATATGGTCTTTCATTTCACTACATCTGTATCTTTAGGGTAAATACCCAGTAGTGCAATTGCTGGATCATAGGGTAGCTCAATTTTTAACTTTTTAAGGGACCTCCACACTGTTTTCCAGAGTGGCTATACCAACTTGCATTCCCACCAACAATGTAGGAGGGATCCCCTTTCTCCACATCCTCTCCAACATTTGTTGTTTCTTGCCTTGTCAATTTTTGNCATTTGTTGTTTCTTGCCTTGTCAATTTTTGCCATTCTAACTGGTGTAAGGTGGTATCTTAGTGTGGTTTTGATTTGAATTTCCCTGATGTCTAATGATTTTGAACATTTTTTTCATGTGTCTGTTAGCCATTGTATGTCTTCATTGGAAAAGTGTCTGTTCATATCTTCTGCCCATTTTATGATTTGTTTATTTGTTTCTCGTGTATTGAGTTTGAGAAGTTCTTTGTAGATCTTGGATACCAGTCCTTTATCTGTGGTGTCCTTTGCAAATATATTCTCCCATTCCGTGGGCTGTCTCTTAGTTTTTTTGACTGTTTCCTTGGCTGTGCAGAAGCTCTTTATCCTGATAAAGTCCCATAAGTTCATTTTATCTTTTATTTCTCTTGCCTTTGGAGATGTGTCGTGAAAAAGGTTGCTCTGGCCGATGTCATAGAAGTTGTTGCCTATGTTCTCCTCTAGAATTTTGATGGATTCCTGTCTCACATTGAGGTCTTTCATCCATTTGGAGTTTATTTTTGTGTATGGTGTGAGAGAGTGGTCAAGTTTCATTCTTTTGCATGTAGCTGTCCAATTTTCCCAGCACCATTTATTGAAGAGACTGTCTTTTTTCCACCGGATGTTTTTTCCTGCTTTATCAAAGATTAGTTGCCCAAAGAGCCGAGGGTCCATTTCTGGGTTCTCTATTCTGTTCCATTGGTCGATGTGTCTGTTTTTGTGCCAGTACCATGCTGTCTTTGTGATCACAGCTTTGTAGTACAGCTCGAAATCCGGCATTGTGATGCCCCCAGCTTTGTTTTTCCTTTTCAACAGTTCCTTGGAGATTCGGGGCCTTTTCTGGTTCCATACAAATTTAAGGACTATTTGTTCCAGTTCTTTGAAAAATGTCCTCGGTATTTTGATCGGGATAGCATTGAAAGTGTAGATTGCTCTGGGTAGTATGGACATTTTAACTATGTTAATTCTTCCAATCCATGAGCATGGAATATTTTTCCATCTTTTTATGTCTTCCTCAATATCTTTCAAAAGTGATCTATAGTTTCTAGGATATAGGTCCTTTACGTCTCTGGTTAAGTTAATTCCAAGGTAACGTATGGTTTTTGGTGTTATTGTAAATGGGATGGATTCCCTAATTTCTCTTTCTTCAGTCTCGTTATTCGTGTATAGAAATGCAACTGATTTCTGGGCATTGATTTTGTATCCTGCCACCTTACTGAATTGTTCTATAACTTCTAATAGTTTGGGAGTGGATTCCTTTGGGTTTTCCATATAGAGTATCATGTCATCTGCAAAGAGAGACAGTTTGACTTCTTCTTTGCCGATTTGGATACCTTTGATCCCTTTTTGTCTTCTGATTGCTGTTGCAAGGACTTCTAGTACTATGTTGAATAATAGTGGCGAGAGTGGGCATCCTTGTCGTGTTCCTGATCTTAAGGGAAAGGCTTCCAGCTTTTCCCCATTGAGAATAATGCTTGCAGTAGGCTTTTCATAGATGGCTTTTATGAGATTGAGAAATGTACCCTCTATTCCTACACTCTGAAGGGTTTTAATCAGGAAAGGATGCTGTATTTTGTCAAATGCTTTTTCTGCATCAATTGAGAGGATCATATGGTTCTTGAGTCTTTTCTTGTTGATATGATGTATCACATTGATTGATTTGCGAGTGTTGAACCATGCTTGCATCCCAGGTATGAATCCCACTTGGTCATGATGGATAATCCTTTTAATGTACTGTTGGATTCTATTAGCAAGGATCTTGTTGAGGATTTTGGCATCCATATTCATTAGAGAAATCGGTCTGTAATTCTCCTTTTTGAGGGGGTCTTTGCCTGGTTTGGGGATCAAGGTAATATTAGCCTCATAGAATGAGTTTGGTAGCTTTCCTTCTGTTTCTATTTTTTGAAATAGCTTTAGGAGAATAGGTATTATTTCTTCTTTGAATGTTTGGTAGAATTCCCCAGGAAAACCGTCTGGGCCTGGAGTTTTATTATTTGGAAGGTTGTTTATCACTGACTCAATTTCTTCATAGTTAATTGGCCTATTTAAGAAATCTATTTCTTCCTGTTTCAGTCTTGGTAGTTTATAGGTTTCCAGGAAGGCCTCCATCTCTNAAAAAAAAAAAAGTTAGACATTCCAGACCTGGGAGATTTAGGTTTTTGTGTTTTTTGTGTTTTTTTTGTTTTTTGGTTTTTTTTTTTTAATGGCCAAGGTAGGCATTGGGCAATGCCTACTTTTAAAGATTTTCAAGTTGAAATTATTGTGAGTAGGCTCTATGGTGTCAAACTTTGAGGCCATTCACTTATTTTTTGGAGTATTCCAAATTAGGGTTTCTTTTCCCCCCATTCTTTTTTTCCTCTTAATTGTAGTAAAGCACACATAACATAAAATTTATCCCTTAAATCATATTAAAGCGTGCAGTTTTGTGGCATTAAGTGCATTTGCATTGTCGTGCAGCTGTCACCACCGTGCATCTCCAGAGCTCTTTCCAAACTGAAACTGTTCCCATTCGACTCTAACTCCCCTCCCTTCCTCCTCAGGCCCCTGCCAACCACCCTCCTACCTTCTGACGCCATGACTTTGACTACTCTGGGAACCTCACGGGAGAGGAAACATAGAATATTTGTCTTTCGGGGACTGGTTTATTTCCACTCAGCATAATGTCTTCACAGCTCATCCATGTCGTGGCAAGAGTCAGAATTCCCTTCCTTTTCAAGGCCGAATAACATTCCGTTGTATGGACAGACCACATTTCGTTTATCCAGTCATCTGTGGGTGAACACTTGGGCTGCGTCCACCTTTTGGCTGTTGTGAATAGTGCTGCCACGAACCTGGGCGTGTACCTAATTTATTC
>NC_048220.1:114453831-114554758 GCF_002007445.2 Ailuropoda melanoleuca | reverse complement strand
CTTTGCTGGGGGGGATTTCTCCTCGTCATTCTGATGAGGAGAGCTTGCGGGGTTGTCCAGAGCCCAAATTACTGACCAGGACCCAGGCAGTGCACACTTGTTTTATAGGGACCTTTGGGATGTGGGCTTCTTGATTTTTCAGCCTGCCTTCTGGGAGAGGGGCCTGCCGCGCCTGTACTCAGGCAACCCTGTTTGGGTAGAGTCTACGTGTCCCTGCGAGGGGGATGGGGAGGGGCACACTGTGAGCCGGTATTTCCAGGCTTTTGTTCTCTGGCAGCTTTCCCTGGCGGTTTTCTGTGCCGCTTCTAAGAGTCAGAGCAGCAGTGGCAGAATCTCAGCCCCTGTCTCAAACAGAGGGATCGTGGACCGTTCTCCACTGATGTTCTGGCCACTTTAACTCTGTTTCTGTTGGTGCTGCTCAACCCTGTAGCGTGCCGGGATGTGCGCCCCATAGCCGGCCACCCAGCCCTCACTTCCAGGGCTGGCGTGTCTCTGTCCTTTGTGTTTCTAATACCGCCAGCCTCCGGCCACCAGCCGCCCCCATGTGCTCTGGAGCTCCATTCTAGTGGTTCACACACTCTGGAGCTCCGGCTTTCAGACTGGTCACGCCCGTTCCCTGGCTCATGGTCTCAGTCTGCTCTCTCGCGGGTACCGATATGCAAGTCCACCCGCTCCCCCGTGAAGGTGGCTACCGCTTCCCGGCACCCAAACGCAGCGGCTCCCTCCCCCTTCCGTTTATCTTCCAATATCTGTGCGAGGTTTCACGGCTCCCCGCTTCGTACCTCAATACTCAGCGCTGGAGAAGTTCATTTGTAGAGATCCAGATGTGTCTTCCTGCGTCTCAGGCTGATTCCGTGGATGATCAGGCTGGTCTGGTACCTATCCAGCTCGACTCAGGGGACCAGCTGAAAAAGGGGACCCCTACTCCTCTGCCATCTTAACTGAGCCCTTGCATTTTTTTTAAATTTCATCTGGTTTTCACTCTATGAACATCCTTACAGTAAACTTCCTTTTGTTTAAATTAGACTGAATGGCTCTGTTTCCCAAACCAAAGAGCCCTGATTAAGACAATACAATGATGATATCTCAGAACATTCATCTTATCTATGACTAAGCTCTGACTCTGAAGGTGAGCTCTACAGTTACTGAATTCATCCTTCTGTTGAGACTGCAGCCCTTAGAACTACCGAGAGAGACTTCTGTGTCCTCTTGGGAATGCCTCTTACTGATTCTCACCATTTCCTTCTTATTCTTATTATGGACTATTTTTTGGGGGGAAGGGAGGGGCAGAGGGAAAGAGAGAGAGAATCTTAAGCAGGCACCACATCAAGCATGGAGCCTGATGTGGGGCTTGATCTCATGACCTTGAGACCATGACCTGAAACAAAATCAAGAGTCGGAGACTTAACCAATTGAGCCAATCAGGCGCCCCTATTATAGACTGGTGACTAAGCTCATCTTTCTTATACCCACCTAATATGAAACTAACATCCTGCTGGTTTTCATACTCTGCCTGATATGGATCTTTGACATGCTTAAAGGACAATCAGTCCTGTAACTGTTTTTACTTTGGTGTTGATCCTTCATTGCTTTACCAGGAACAAACTTAGTTTTCTAAGGTATTCTCAAACATCAAGGATAAAGCTAGTTAAAAATTGTTTTTACTAGCCTTATCTCAGAGTATATGAGCCTAAGATGGAGCCCCAAAATCTACATTTTATCAAGCTCACAGGTGGTGTTGATACAAGTGATTCTTGAACCAACCTGGACAAACACTTCTCTGGAACTTTGGATCCCAAATCCAGTAGGAAACCAATGGATTATTATAATGCCCCAGGAACCATTTTAAAATGATCTCTTTTGGGGTCACACTCATGAATGTTCTGAATTAGTAGCTGGGGAGAAGAGCATGGAATCATGCTAATTGACCTAAAGAATTGAGTGGAAAAGCAAAGCAGATACTCTTTGGATTATACCAGGTAGAGTTTCTTCTGGTGTATTTTAGAGTGTGGACCATTTGCATGAGAATTATCTGCTATGCATATTGCATGTGGACCTGCACCTCTCTAGACAGTGTCACAATTTCTTGCAGAAGATGAGGAATCTGCTCATTTGGAAAGCTCCTCAGGTGAGACTTACGTGGTCCCACCTTCCCTTCTTCTAATTACTGATCATCATCCAAGCATGAGCATTACAATATTTTAGATTGTTGCCAAATTTGAAAATGCATCACTTGGCCATGTGACAACCATTAGAACTGAATTAATCTTTCTCATTTCATGAGGTATAATTCATGAGGTATCCCTCTGGATCCTCAGAAAAGTTTCAAAAATTAAATCCTCTTATTGACATGAATAATGTGTAAGTAGCCCTTTTTGGTTTGGAAAGATACTTGAGTGTTTCACAAGAGTCTCTTGGAAGTGCATTAATTCATTGTGTCATTGTGGCTCCCTCTACATCTGCCCAAACTTCAACAGAGCCAGAAAATGTCACTGGGTAAGAGTGGGATTGAAGTACTTCCTCAGAGAAGATTATACTTGGTTAAATATTGCCACTTTTTCTTTTTTAAAACTATTTTAGGTAACCGACAGCACAAATTGCCTGTTGGATTTTCACAATTTATAAATGGCCTCACCCCCCAAAGAACATATAATTCATATGCCACAAATTTCCCACTGTATAAATCACCTTCAAATAATTTTTTTCTGTGTGTCTCCCTTCCAAGAAGCTCCAAAACCTGCCCAAAGTTAGCAGAAGGAAGGAAATAATAGAGGTTACAACAGCAATAAGTGAAATAGAGAACAACAACAACAAAAAAATAGAAAAAAATCAATGAAACTAGAAGTTTATTTTTAAAGAAGATAAGCAATATCAACAAGCCCTTAGGTAGACAGATCAAGAAGACAACAGAGAAGACTTAAAAAAAGAAAATCAGAAATGAAAGAAGAGACATTAGAACTGATGACACAGAAGTAAAAATGATCATAAAGGACTATTATGAACAATGACACACAAATAAATTGGACACCTTAGAAGAAATGGATGAATTCCTAGAAGCATACATCTACCTTACTGACAAAAGAAGAAATAGAAAGTCTGAACAGACCAATGACAAATAAGGAGATTGAATCAGTAATCAAAACCTCCCAAAAAGAAAATCTCAGAGCCAGAGGGCTTCACATGTGAATTAATCCAAACATTTAAAAAGGAATACCAGGGGTGCCTGGGTAGTGCAGTGGTTAAGCTTCTGCCTTCGGCTCAGGGCATGATCCCAGCGTTCTGGGATCCAGCCCCACATCAGGCTCCTCTGTTAGGAGCCTGCTTCTTCCTATCCCACTCCCCTGCTTGTTCCCTCTCTCGCTGGCTGTCTCTATCTCTGTCGAAAAAATAAATAAAATCTTTAAAAAAAAAAAAAAAAGAATACCAATCCTTTTTAAACTCTTCTAAAAAATAGAAGAGGGAATACTTCCAAACTCATTTTGTCAGGTCAGCATCATCCAGTACCAAAGCCAGGCAAAGACTCCACAAGAAAAGATAACTATAGGCCAATATCCCTAATATAAAACTCAACAAAATAATCACAAACCAAATTCAACAGGACATCAAAAAGTATATATACATAATCAAGTGGGATTTATCCTTGAGAAGCAAGGATGGTTCAACATAGTTAAATCAATAAATGCGATATACCACATTAACAGAATGAAGAATTAAAATCATACGATCATTTTAGTAGATGTGGAAAAAATATTTGAAAAAATCAACATCCATTCATGATAAAATCTCTTAACAAAAAAAGGTTATCTTGCCCTTTGCAGCAACATGGATGAACTTGGAGGACATTATGCTAAGTGAAATAACCCAGACACAGGAAGACAAATAGTACATGATACCAATTAAGTGAGGAATCTTAAATAGTCAAACTGATAGTAGCACAGAGTAGAATGGTGGCTGCCAGGGCTGGGGGAAGGGGAGTGAGGGGAGCTATTCACCAAAGAGTATTAAAATGATTCACTTTTATATCTACAAAGACAGAAAAGTAGTTGAATGCATTTAACTCAAAGAAATTTTTTTTTAAGTTTTAGAGGCCAACTTTCAATTCTCAAGTATTCTGTAATTGAAGTTTTACAAAAAACATATTTCTAATATTTATTAGAATTGTGAAGGAAATGTAAGAATTTGACGGTGTTTCAAATTACTTCTAAGACTAGCTACTTAATTTGTGGGACCTAGTGCAAAATGAAAACGCAGGGCTCTTGTTAAAGAATTCTGAAGAATTTTTAAGACAGTGACAGTAGAGCATTAAAACCAACATGTAGCCTTTCTAAGCTGGGGGTTCTATACAAACACAGAGGTCTCATGCCCATGAAGCCAGCCCTGGCCCTAAGCTTATGATTCACTTAATTCGTTCTAGAATTTTATTTGATACTTGACAAAGCAAACACTTAGTAGAGGGGGAAATATAACTGTAACCAGGAAAGCAGGTAAACAAATTTTATCACAATATCACCTAAGCAACTGCTATGGAATCTGACATTATAATATTTTTTTAAATGTTTCACCTAATATTTATGACTGTTAATTACCAAAAAAATCTCAGAAATCAGATTAGCAATAACATTTTCTGGATATGTAGGATTTTAAGGTTTAGAAGGTAATTTGGTCTGCAGATACTTACTTAGAAGTATCAGATTTTCCCTTTTTTTGTAAATGAGCCTATGATACTGTACCTTCTACTGAAAAAAGAAAAATTATTTAGGAAATGGAAGTTTGTCTGTCAAAATTTATAATGACGAGAAGCCATCCTGTGGGATGGGGTGCTTTTTAACAAGCAGGTTTCACTTAATTAATTATGGACAATTTACTTTCTAATCAGATGTAAGTAATTGCATAAAAACAGGAAATAAATTATATTTGAGTTCTTACATTTTCTCATCTTACTTAGTACATATTATATGATTTGCCCCAGTTAGCTCTTCCATACACAAAAAATTTATTTCCTACTGCTCAGAGATTCATTTTCTTCATCTTAAAAATGAGAAGATTCACCTACTTGAATTCTGAATGCTCTCCAAGCCCTGATTAAATTCAGATCACTTATTGGTAACACACTGCCTACAGATCCCTGTGCAGAGAATATCTAAAAAAAAAAAAGTAAGCCACCATTTCTGACCACAGATGTTTTACAATCCAGAAGGCAAGGCAAGCAATTCCATCAATAATTATAATGTAAGACTGCTCCAAAATTCTAAATTTTAAACTCTAACAGAAAATCTTACCAAAGAAGTGCAGAACCTTGTAAGGTTTGGATATGATATAAAATTAATGGACTGAGAGCACATAACTTAAATCAATCTCCTTAAACACTAGATGTAGATGCTAGAGGCCAGAGTGAGTTCTTGTGCCATCTTACAACCAGTATTTTGGGTGTCATGCTGCAGTGGCACCTGTACAAATGCCAAAGGTCATATTAACCTTATAAGTGCGTCTCCTCCATATTAGGATGTATTGACTGAATACATAACATGGACACAATTTCAGACTCCATTTATCTTCATCACTGACTATTGCGGTGAAGTGACCACGAGGCAACACAATGACTTCCTTAATCTACTTGTTTTGTATCCTGGAAAATTCTATTTGGTAGGCAGCCTTTTCGACGTTACATGGCTTTCATCTCACATATTTGGTCCAGTTGATTGAATCAGGTTGTAGTACATCATTCATCTTTTAATAAACAATGAAAATTAGGAAGATTAAAAAGGGACAGTTTGAAATCTATCCTAAAATACAACCAAAGTAACACAAATTGAATTAATATGCTTTAACATGATTTTCAAAGGTCTCCAGTCTAGAATTTGGGCTCAATTTCCTGGCTGGTCTAAAATGAGACCAAAGAACTTAAATGATGTGCCTGAGGAGAAGCCATGATCAGTGGCTGAACAAGCTGGCCTGTGAGCAGAGGGGCTGCATAGGTAGTAAGCTTATATGTTCTAAACTTCCAAAGAATCAAGAGCACAATTTTCATTAACAAAAAATGTGCTTACTTGATTACAAGACTTGAAATGGTACCTCCTAGTTATCAACTTGGAAAATGTTGTAATATTGATGTCATAAGTTGGGATCCCAGGGGAGCAGACACGAGGGTGGAGATTTGCAAGTGGGTGGCTTATTGTGGAGTGTCCGCAGGAACAAGACTTATAAGGGAGTGAGGGAGGAAGGACTGGGCAGGGGGAGAAGTTGAACTGTGGTGCATTTGCAGCAGAGTGCTCAGCCACTCTCACACAGAGCCCTGGGGCTGGTTTAGTTCTTTAGGTACGTCCCAAATAAAAGCAGAGGCTAGGCCTTTATACCCTGAGGAGGACATCAGCCTGGAGGAGGCAGCAGACAACACTGCTGACTAGGCAGGAGCATGGGTGCCTTGGTCCTGCAGAGGGCACCTGGGCTGTGCACCTCAGCATCCACTAGAGTTCACCCCTTGCATCACTTGGATCTCCTTGCTTCGTCTCATCTGAAAAGAACTCTTCCAGAATTCTGGTTGGTCTCTTTTCCAGGGAAGACTTACATAAGGAAAGTTAAGAGAATGAAACTGGAGCCTCCATGATTACAGCTAGTCTCAGGGCTGCAACTGATGCTTAGCATCTTTTTGCTTGACTAGAACATTCTCACTCCTATCCAGAACCTCTGCTAGTTTAAGGGGCTTATCTGAGGGGGTGGCCCTGACTCTCATCCTGAAGTTTTAGAGTCCCATACTTTCTAAAAAAAATAAGGCTTCTGTACTTGTCCATTTACTTTCATGATTGGACAGTAGAGAACCTGGCATCAACACTTGTCCATTTATTACAAAAATTAGGAAAGAAGCAAGAGACACCATAGTAAATCATCTGGGTGCCAAATATATTCTCTCTGCTACCACTGTGTAACAATAGCCCTACTGTCTCCTGATCATTAGGGTCAATTACTCCTGTTAGGATCATGCTTCTTCCTTGCCTAACTAGTGGTCTTGGTACAAAGAACAAAAGTGACCAGGAGGCACCTAGCTGTGATCCCTCATGAAAGCCTTCTCCCTTTGGAACCAGATTCTTTGGACCGGTAGTGCTTGTAGAGAACAGAAGACCAAATTCTCCAAGTGCATCTCTGATATCAATGGTAAATGCAACACAGAGAATGCAAGAGAGAGGGTTAGTATAGGGATTATTAGTATATGATAATATTATATTAATAGTAGTATAGGGTAAAGTCAAGGATTGGGAAAAAAGTTAAAATGATTATTGTAGTGATTGAGGTGAAAACTGATGAGTGTCTCAAAGTAAGGCAGCAGCAATGAAGAAGAAATATCAGCATCTGAAACATTAAAAACATGGAATTAACCAGATGAATAGAAGGAGGGTCCTAAGGGAGAATGAGAAATTTCAGATAATCCCTATGACTCTAGCTTAAGTTACTGCTAAGGAAGATAGAGGATACAGGGGAAAGAGCAGGTTTGGTTCTTTATTTGGTTTATTTTCAAGTTGCCACAGGAGACTTAACATTTTAGGGTCCTATGTTGACCAATCAGTGACATTGAGGGGGCCCTCTGATTCCTTATTTGCTAGTTTCAAACTGTAGGCTTTCTTTAAATGGACATAAAAGTTAGCTATGCTCCTTGAATTCTGGAATCTGGAACAAGAAAAACTTCATATCTTTTAAATGTTTTACATAGATTATTCTCCTATAGAAATTAATAAATAAATTTATTTATTTTTTAACACAAATTGAAGGTTTTATTTACACAACAGGGCAAGGAAAGGATACAAAAGTAGGCTCTTGGTCAAATGTGTAAAGGCAAAGCCCTAAAATTCAATTTTCAGTAGGGTGTGGACCCAGATATTGAAAAAAAAACCACCACCACAACAGCAAAACTGAAGACAGAAAAAGGCAGAAAGGTAATCTGCAACGTGGATGCCCTGTGACTGGGAAAATGAGCATTCAGTGACACTTTGGACAAGTTCATCTTCTAAACACATGAATCTGGCTCCCAGGACAATCCCTGCAAGGTTTTGACTAATGAAATTTCTAGGTTAATTCTCAATCAGACTATTCAAATTTCGGGGCCAAACGTGCTTGGCCTGATAGTGTCTCCAGTTTGGGGGTGAGGTAGGAAAGGCCTTTGTTGGACAGGCCTCGGCAGCTCTGGGCCCTTTCCAGGTCACACAGTAATCATGGAGGCTCCAGTTTCATTCTCTTAACTTTCCTTATGTAAGTCTTCCCTGGAAAAGAGACCAACCAGAATCCTGGAGGAGTCCTTCTCATATGGGAAAGCATTGGTTTAGTTATGTCTCTCACTGGGCTGTAAAAGAACTGAAGGGTAGACAACAACTGTATCATGTGCACTTGTATTTCATCAGCACATAAAGAGTATCCAGCACATGTTTATAAAATTAAATTGTTGGGGCGCCTGGGTGGCACAGCGGTTAAGCGTCTGCCTTCGGCTCAGGGGCGTGATCCCGGCATTATGGGATTGAGCCCCACGTCAGGCTCCTCTGCTATGAGCCTGCTTCTTCCTCTCCCTCTCCCCCTGCATGTGTTCCCTCTCTCGCTGGCTCTCTCTGTTGAATAAGTAAATAAAATCTTTAAAAAAAATTAAATTAAATTAAATTGTCCCACTGAAGTGGACACAAGATCTGATCACAATGCATTGATTATTAATAACCCCCACACTAAAAATTATGGCCCAGCTCATACTAAATAGTCACCTTGGAATATTTAAGTTGTTTTGATAAGCAAAGTAGCAAAAGAAAACTCAGAGAATTTTACTTGCTATGAGTATTTTAATCAGTGAGAAACAAACTGTGAACAGGAAGACTTCAAAACCTGAAACTTGTATGGAGCTCAGAGGTGTGCTGCTACAGGATGACTTATAGAGTGAAAATGAAGTCGTTTAACCTTTGCAGTGATTGGATATTACAGTGGGATTTTCCAGACAGCAAGGGAGTGGTTAACTATGATTATCTTGTATGATTTTAAGAACAATAATTTAAGTTTTATTTATGATTATTGGAGGCATTTTCAAGAAATAACCTAAGTTTCATTTATATTCATGAAACAAGCTACACTAAAGTTTTGCTTATGGGGCTTAGCTGGTTTTGTCTGTGAGGGAAATCTTCAAGCCAGGTCGCCATTCTATTTTATTTTAACAAAGAATATTAAAAATATTCTAGGGGACCTAATAAGTTACATTCTCATTGATCAAAATGATTGTGAAACTTTGTTCTGTAATCACTTTAAGAATGTGACATCTTTTTAAAACCAATCCTGAGTGTTGGAAAATAGTCATTCTTTGGGGATAAACTTATTTTTAGGAAAACAACCAAAATTACAATCCTATGGGCTTAACCAGCCTCCCATACTCCACCAGAACTTTGGATGATAAATTTTTGTCTAATGCATGGCATATATAAGCAGAAAGGTGAGAAATATCTTTTGCATACTTGCTCTGATCAACAAAAATTTAGCTTAGAATCAGGACTCCTTGAGCCTGTAACTTCTCAGTGCTAACATTCCCCATAAATTTGAACATTTGTGGAAATTTTGGGGACACTTAAAAATTGTGGTGCTGTGGAGGCCCTGGGTGGCTCAGCCAGTTAAGCAGCTGGCTCTTGATTTCAGCTCAAATCATGATCCCAGGGGCATGGGATCGGCCCATGTCAGGTTCCATGCTCAGCAAGGAGTCTGCTTGAGATTCTCTCTCTCTCTCTTCCTCCCTCCATCTCTTTCTTTTTCTCTAAAATAAATAAGTAAATCTTAAAAAAAAAAAAAAAACTGTGGTGCTGTGAAAATACAAGGTGTTTCTATTCTTTCATCTTGTTTACTTGATTCTGGCCTACTGACCATGCTTAACAGCAAAACACGTGCATACTGTAAAGATAAAAGGATCTCCTTTTCATATGACATACTGCCTTCTCAGTTTGTGTCATTTCCTTGTGATGACTCAAACAAAACAGTGACTGGGATGATAAATCCTTTCACTTTGGACAGATCAAAATGCCTGTGACGAAACTGGTCTAATGCAGTGCAGAGTGATCCATAGACCATGTGAACACTGCCATCCTCAGAAAAGTGTCAACACCTGAATTTCTGTCACTTACTCTATTTTGAAGATCTGGGCTGGTTGTATTGCTTTCATTGCTTTCTCAGGTTCTGTGTACTAATTCATTATAGCATCGACCTTTCCTTGCACTTACTAAATCAAATGCATATTTGCCTGCCATGTCACTTCAACCATCTATCCGTCTAGTCATACATTTAAAAAAATGCGTGTTGACCAGCTATTATTTGTAAGATATCTTGTAATATCGGAGTTATAAAGATGAATAAGGTAATTCCCCATATTCATTAACTTCACATTTAATCAAGGAAGTTATACACAGAAAACAAAACCAAGAACTAAAAACAATAAAGACAAAGTAGAAGAGGAGAGGTTGTTTATCGCCAGAAGGAAGTCGGGGAGCCAGATGATCTTTTCAAAAAGCAAACCAGATCATGTATCTCCTCTACTTAACTCCCTCTAATGGTTTCCCCATCACATTCAAGATAAAACATAAAATGTGAGTATTCCAAACCAATCTCNAAAGCAAACCAGATCATGTATCTCCTCTACTTAACTCCCTCTAATGGTTTCCCCATCACATTCAAGATAAAAATAAAATGTGAGTATTTCAAACCAATCTTGACCTTGTTAGCCAACCTCAAATCCTCCTATTTTATCTCTTTTTCACTGTGTGTCTGACACACTGGTCTTCAATTCAAACAGGAGGTAAAATAGAAATGTGTTTATTAAATTGCTTACCAGTTGCATGTCTTGTCTTTATATGTCAAAGGAGCCCCTTCTGTAACATGTCAAAAACAGTGGAGCCACCATAAAAAACTTTTGATAGAGTCAAAATTTCCCAATGACAGACCACAGGGGAAAGAAGGAAGAATTTATGCTATGACTTGTCATCACATCCATAGTATGGTGCTTTGGTTTTAAAGTGGTGTCTTTCCACAGTAGCCCCAAAACTCAACATTAGGGAAGAACTCATCTGGAAAAGACATCTCTGATTATATATCTTTTAGAAGTTTATGATAAGTGAAAGGATGGTTTTCATACCAATAATAATAACAATGATAATAACAGCAGCTAACATTTATTGAACCCATTGCTATGTATTTATGTCAAGCAGTAATTCTAATTTCTTTATACATAGCATTTAAGTTAATTCCCCTCAAACCCATGATGTAGCACTATTACTATTATTATTTTCTAGATGAAAAAGCAAACTTAGAGAAGTCAATACTTTGCCTAAGAATATATTTGCTATCAGAATGAGCTTTAATTTTTAATTTTTTTATTTTTTAGAATGGGCTTTTAAAATTGTCATGTGTCACTTCATGTAAATATAACAAATTTTTTTTACACCATAACAAATCTTTCTGGATTCCTTATTATCCCAAGTAGTGTTAGCACCTGTTTTACATTTTCAAGCCCTAGAAATACAAAACTATTGCAAATGATAGCTTGTCCCTAGGCCTGGGTCTGTGGAAGGGCACAGCGATGAACGTACAGGCAAATTATTTTGATAGATAAAAACTATACCTTTGAAAAAAGACTATATCTTTGGGGTTTTTTTTACAAATGTAATTAGATATGAGTATGTATTTTGACAATTTCTCAGAAGGCATAAGAAGTAAATACTGTTATTTTAAATAATGACATGATAAAAAATATCGATAGTCTCTCAGTGCTATCAAATTTCAACATTCCCCCAATGACTCCTCTGGTTGAGATCACCATGGCTTGAAGTAACACATTTTGCAGTGAGAAAAGACACATCAGGCTTTAATGTGGTTTATTGAAGCCTGATGTGAGGGATTTTTTTCTTCTTATATTTACAGAGCATAAGACTCTCCTGGAGTACTTGAGAATCTGATTATTAAGCCTGACTTAGATGGGACTCATAAATTGGCATTTTAACCAGTATCCAAGTGATTTAATTTAGAATCAGGGAAGTCATTTTGAAAAATATTGTTCTCGAACATACTCAAAGTACTTCTTTACTTAGGGAAAAAAAAAAAGGAGTCAAGCAACATCTTCTTATTTGATTAAAGGAATTGAAAAACAGGGAAAGAAGACCCCCATCTCTGATAAAGTAGGGTTGCCAGATTTAGCAAATAAAAGCATAAGACATATAGTTAAATTTGAATTTCAGATAAATAATGGATCTTTTTTTCAGATAAACAATGGATAAGCATATCTCATATAATATTTGGGAGACCTTTATAGTAAAAAATTAGTCATTGTTTAACTGAAATTCAAATTTACCTAGGTATCTGTTCTTTTATCTGGCAACATTATAGACAGGACAATTAAGTTTTAATTCAATGGATTTTAAGATTGCACTCATGTTTGTCTAGGCCCAATTGGACATTATAAAGGTCCTTTTTCACTTTCATTTCACAAGAGTGAGAGCACATTTTATTACAAAAAAAATTTTTAAATCTAAAACAAAAGAAAAAAACATAGGAAACAAGAATAAAAATTCTGCACCATTCATGGCAGATATGTTGCTGGGTACTCCCTTCCAGTTGAGTGTAGTTCAGTCTGGTAAAGGGTATTGAGATAGAATCCACTAGCATGCTCCATATTACCTAGAACGTGATCTGTTTCCTGAGCCAAGCTGAGCTGCTATTCTTGTTGTCATGAAGATACCATAATTCGCTCCCATAATTAGCAGGAAGAAGACCTGCATGCTTCTTAGATGGTGAATTTGAAAGGAATTATTTTGTGATTAAAATAAAATCCCACTTATCTTGATATCAGACTTCCAGCCAATTCAGTTACCTATTAAACAACCATAAATTCACAATTAAAGGGGAAGAGCTTCAGAAGTAGAAAATAAGACGGTGACAGCATATGTTCTATACCTACATGCATGGGATCATGAGTAATATTACCCTTCTTGCCTTTAAAAGTGTGATTATGATTTGTTCTGGCCTGTGGATTAAAAGCAGCAGGGAGCTTGTTGGTTGACTATGAGAATCCAATGCACTGAGAAATTGAGTTAGATGGAAAATTCTACAAACTAAAGACCATCCCAGGTTGGTTGGGCTGGGAGCATGAAGAGTCCCTGTAGAACCCCACTCCCTTACGGTAGGATGGACCTTCAGCAATGGGGATATAGCTGCCAGCACTTTCAGGCTTCTCGGAGGCTAATTCAGGCCTCCATTTCCAATCTAATCTCTTATTCCTTTCCTTGCCAGACCTGAGCAGAATGGGAAGAAGAGGTGCTGCATGAGGATCCAAACCTGGTCCCATGACTTCCACCTGGTACCAACTCATTGCTCTCACCTTGCCTGGTCCTCAGCTACCAGAGCCCTCAGCTGCTATTGGAAATAACTTCTGCAGACCCTGGCCAGCTTTAGAGCCACCACCTACTCTATCTGGCTCATAGCATCTTTGTAGGTTTATTAATTTGCTAGTTGCCATAACAAACTACCACAAAGTGAGTGGCTTAAAACAATGGGAATTTATCATCTCATGGTTCTTTCAGGCTAGAAATTGGATGTCAAAGTGTCAACAAGGCCATGCTTCCTCAGAGGTGCAAAGAAAAATCTGTCCCATGCCTCTGTCCTAGCATTTGGTAGTTTGCTGGCCATCTTTGGTGTTCCTTGACTTCTGCTGTATCACCCATGTTTTTATGTTCACATGATGTTCTCTCAGGGTGTGCATCTATGTCCAGATTTTCCCTTCTCACAAGGACACCAGTCAGATTAGAGGCCCACTCGACTCCAGAATAACCTCATTATAACTAATTATATATGCAATGACTCTACTTCCAAATAACATCACATTCTGAGGTACTGGGGTTTAGGACCTCAACATAATAATTTGGGTCTGGGACACAATTTGATTCATACAGTAGGATTCAAGAGAAATGACAAATGTGAAAGCACCATAGAAGCTTAAGCATGATATATAGATACTACTTGGGGGTGGTGCAGAGGGATGAGCCTTCTCTGTCTTCCTGACATTTGCATGAATTAATTTTCACCACTATCCCTACACTACACTGTAAATATGGAAGGGAATATTTGCTTTCTCTTTCTACAGGGTTCTTTCTCATCTAAAGTGGAGGATGAAACACTCATCAAAAATAGTAAAGAGTATATATGAGAAAGTAAAATAAAATTTTAAATACAAGATTATAGGGGTGCCTGGGTGGCTCAGTCAGTTAAGTGTCCAACTCTTGATTTCAGTTCAGGTCATGATGTCAGGGTCCTGAGATCAAGCCTTTTGTCAGGCTGCACACTGGGCATGGATCCTGCTTAAGATTCTCTCTCTCTCTCTCCCTCTGCATCCGCCCCCCCCAAAATACAAGATTATATATGAAAGTGAATATTTGTATATAAGGGGCAAATGAAAATCGAAGCTATACAGTAAGTCCTCCTTTTGCATGAAGAACTGTTATAGTCACTGTATTTGAGGGATTTCTATCTGTCTCTGTGAGTAGTGTGTGTGACGCTCTGCTAAGCATTTTAAGTATGCCATTTTATCCACATAACAACTATGGGCAATATTATTATGCCCATTTTAGAAATAAAATGATGACTTTGAGGTTCAGAACTTTCACGACTGAAAGTCACCCAGGTAGGGAGCATTGGAGCTGGCTTGAACTTGAAGCCCATGCTCTTAATCATACGCCCTGAGGAGGGCTCAGAGTAGGTGGGTGGGGTTGGAAGAGAGGGAGGGAAATAGGCCACAGGTGTGAAAGACATTATAAAAGAGGAATCAAGAGGCTGGATTTGAGAGGGAAGGAGGAGTTGGCAGAGGTCACTGAGGATTTTAGCTTGTGTGACAGGAGAATAATGATAACTGACAGAAGTGAAGAAGTGCAGTGAGTGAGCAACAGGGGGAAAGAGAGGTCCAGGGTGGAGATGAGCTCAGTTTCAGACATGCCCCGGTTGGGCCTCAAAATCCTAAGAGAAATAGCCGGGAGCCTATGGTGCCAGCAATCCAGTAATCCATGGGCACAGATGCAGAGGAAAAGGCAAGTGTTGCAACAGACGTAGGAGAAATTGGAAGGAAATAAGAAACATCAGGTTTAAATTTTCCCAGTTCTAAATTTTTAGAGCATTTTCTTACAAGAAGCCACTTCAATCATGTTTATTGATGATTGGTGAGAGGGTGGAGTGTGAATTGTATTTCTTCATCACCACTGCCTAGTTCAAATTTAATCTTTTGAGATTAAATATCTCCCTCATTTTTTTCTCAAGACAAGGCAAAACAATTTAAATTATAAAGTATCCAAGAAAAATAGACCTCTATTCCTATTCATTTTCATTAAAGTCTGCCTTTTTCACTAAGAATCAAGGGAAGTTAACATTTTCCTTTGTCTTTTTACTAGTTTGTTGCATGGTATTAGGTAATAT
Organism: Ailuropoda melanoleuca; assembly: GCF_002007445.2. Lineage (NCBI taxonomy): Eukaryota > Metazoa > Chordata > Mammalia > Carnivora > Ursidae > Ailuropoda > Ailuropoda melanoleuca. Next base: position 114,539,308 of record NC_048220.1, on the reverse strand, counting down.
AATTTCTATTTCTTGTTTTTCTAGTTGTGAAAGAAATCTTTGACCATAAGGATATTTTATGAATGTATGAGCATGCATCCTTTTCTTTAACATAAAATTTTTATGCAATGAATATTTATGTAAATCTGCACATATTAAATTAACTCATATTTTATGTGGGGGAGAAGATAGTACAAGGTGATTTCTCACAATGCAAATTCTGATTCATTACCTAATAAATCATGTCTTTAAAAATGCTGAGAACATATTGACACCCTGACACCTTGTAATGTCTCATCTCTTCTACCCTCACAAACACTCCCTCCTTCTATTGTCAATTGCTATACATAGAATGAAAACTTACATCTTTCCTTTATCTCTGTCCCTGCCCCCTCCAGTAGCTTGTTAACTAGATTAACTTGGTTGGTCTCATTTGTTCTTATTCTTTTTGCTTTAATTGGTTTAGTACAATAGTGTGTTGCTAGCTCTTTGTTAATTACCATTCTCTAATAAACCATGAGCAAGTTATCATTGATTCAACTTTAGAGCAAAGTCCCTACACATGAGAGAGACAGAAAGTAATCATTCCCAGTGGATCCTAAATGTGGTCTCAAGACCAGAAGCATCAGTATCACCTGGAAAACTTGTTAGAAATGCAAATTCTTGAGACCCACTGCATAAGTGACTTGGGGGAAGGAGGCATTAGGTCCAGCAATCCTCATTTTAACCAACCCCCTGGGTAATTCTGATGCATATTGAAATTTGAGAACCACTGTATTAGAGTGACTGAATTTACTCAGCATAGAATGAGGGTTGTTCCCGACAGAACAAAAATATTCCCTGCTTTTCATTAAGAGGGACTGGGCTTCATCAGAAGGGCTTTTTTTTGTTTGTTTGTTTGTTTGTTTGTTTGTTTTAGGTGAAATGGTGACCTGCCTCTGCCATTAGCTGAGTAACCTTGGCAAATCTCTTAACCTCTCAGGGTTTCATTTTCCTCATCTATAAAATTAGAACCTCAAACTGCATGGTGTCTATGGCGTGCTCCCAGTTCTAATAATTTACATTCTAATTTTTGGTACAATTTCTCTTATGCCTAATAGCATTTATTTTTAAGAAGGCAGACAAGAATCTGCACCATAAGGTGATATTAACATGTGTACATGGCAGAGAAACACACATCTTTGGTCTTTTTAGGTAGCAGTCTATCAAGCATATTTTGTACCGAAAAAATTAAGTGTATCTCTATAGCAGAGGTGAGGCAACTTTTTCTATAAAAGGCCAAATCGTAAATATTTTAGGTTTTGGGGGCTATTGGTCTTTGTCACTATTACTTTACTCTGCTGTTGTAATATAACAGCCTAAATATATCAAGGAGCACGGCTAAAGTTTCAATAAAACTTTACTAACAAAAACAATAGTGGGCTGCTTTGGCTTTGGCCCATGGGCCATAGTTTGTCAGCCCCCCCTCCCCCCCGCTTTATAATGCCTTCATTTAAAAAAATTAAAATAAAAGATTTAACCATTTCGTAGCTGATTGCTAAGTCATTGGTCAGCTATTTAATTGCCATTCCACTAACAATCCACTAACTGATTGCAGTGATCAAATGCAACCAAAAAATACCTAATGTCCCTATTCTGCCTTGATGGTGGTTGATCTGTAAACAATCAAGTAAAGCATTGTGTTGACCAGAACCAGATTTATGGCTAATTCCATACCTTAAGTCTAATGGAAACGAATATTCCTCTCTCATATCCACACTTTTAAATAGTTTGGGTTTACTGTTCCTACCATGTCACAGGGCATACCAAAAGAGAAATTAATTTACCTCTATAGCTGCGGATCTGACCGTGATCATTTAGCTGATGCTTTAATCTACAATTATCATCCATAAACTGCCTCTGCAGAATAGGTTATTAATACTCTGTCTTATCAAAACTTATTGATAACACATCCTTAACAGGGCTCTTTTGTTTAAAACCTTCACTGAAAAAGGTAAAGATACCATTGCATTATTGTTACAGCAAGTCATGACTTGCAAATAAATTCAAAACATGCTGTTAATGTCTTTTCCTAATTAGTAGGTTAGTGAGCGTGGGTAGAGGAGAAGAAAGAACTCAGATAGTGCTTTAATTTTTAGTGGTATGAATGTATCACAGAAACACAAGCAACTGGGCTTATTTCATAAATGGAAAAAGAAAAAAAAAACACTAGACATCTTTCCAAGTATAACAAGAAAACATGTTGGGTAATTTTGAAATTTCCCACCCTTCACTCTGGTCCCAAGTGAAAGCATATGCCAGAGTAACAATTTGAACTTATTCTGAACTTTGAGTTAGATTCATGCTAACCTTCCTTATTTTGTTATTTTTTTCAGAATTATCTATATTATCCTTCTGTGCCCACTTATAATTATTCCTCAGCTGAATTTTGTAGGATATAGTGCTTAATGGAGGGTCAAGTCTTGGACTGTTGTTGCTTCCACCAACTTGATAGACATGTTGTCACTGTGTGCTGAGTGGAAAATGGACACCACAGAGATAACAGCCTATTGTGTTTTAGATTGATTTCTAATAGACTATATTTTCAAAAAGTATTAGTGAAATGAGAAATGAAGATGGAACTGAAATTATGTGGGCTTAGGTATATGCATCTGAATGTGCAAAAGGGCATCTGTCATCCACCTTCCCCTGCTTTTTCTAAGAAGGATATAATATGGTCTATAACTCCATTTCTTCAGAGACAGTTCATGAGATAAATATATCACATTCTAGGGCTAGATACTTTCCGGTGGTTATTGTTTTTATCATAAGACATGCTACAGTGGACATCACCCATATTCCCTGCATAATCACTGATCAAGTTTATGCCAGCAGCATTCTACTAGAATACCCTGCCACATGGCTTAGTCTCAGCCCAGGTATGGGAAAAGCGAGAAGTGTTGAGGAATTAAATCTCCCAGGAGCAGCTCTCACTCAGTCATGATTGATGTTGAAGGATAAATATCCCAACCTCTCCACCCTGTCAGGTTTGATAAATCCAGGTGTGTTCTATATGTAGTTCCCCAGAGAAACTGAGCTCCAGTTGCTCCTAGCAATAATCCGCTCGACAATGCACCTCCTTCCCTTCTCTGTATTATTTTCTGCTCTCTTATGGATTCCCTCTGAGAAAGCTTCCTAAATAAACCACTTGCACTCAAATCTCTGTCTTAGCATCTGCTTCTTGGGGAACCAAAGCACATACTCAGGAAATCTTTTACATGTTGGTACAAGCATTCAGTAACTTCAAGTTCGACTTTCTTCTCTTGATATTTTATTAGTGAGGTAAACTGAAAAGAAGATGGTGATTAGAGTTCAAAATGGGTTCACCAAAGATCTCTCAAATTTCCATCCCCGGCGATGTCACAAGTTGAGGTAGATGCTATGCTGCCTGAAATGATTGTGGTAACACTTATCTGAATCTCTGGGAAAGAACTCAGATTTCTAATTTATACAGCCTGCCTGGATTTGACAAATCAAAACATTAGGACCAGTCTTTTGGTCAAAATTGATTTGGATCTTTCTACTCTGTACTTATTGAATTATGTCGTCTGAAGATAAAGAGATAAAGCTCTCAATGGTAAAATTATTGAACTGTACTCATGGTTATCAAAACCAGGGTTAGGATAATCGTTCTGAAATATATTGAGTCCATAATCTGTGTCAGGGCCTCATTTGATCCTTACAGTGACCTGTAAACTTAGTGATATTATAAATTCTATTTTACAGATGAGGAAACTGAGGCCAGAGGGGTTAAACGGTTTACCTAAAATCACATCGAGTAGAGCCAGGTTTCTAAACCAGAATCTTCTCAGCTGCTGGTCCAAAGCTTTACCCACGTAGCTCTTCTGCCTCTGTAAAAGCTCCTTCCTTAGCTGTCAGCTATCAGATACGTGATGAGAGAAGTATATGGTACCACCATGACATAGGGAGACCAACTTTGGGCCCAGAATAAAGAAACATAGATTTTAGGGCCAGTTGGTTGTGTGATAGACAAATTTTTCCATTCTTTCAGTCTTATTTTTCTTATATAAAATGAAGATGTTGGATTAAATACTTCTAGTGTCCCTTGCAGTTGTGAAATTATACTGCTTTTTCTTGGGAAAAAGCTGGAAAGAAAGTTTCCTTTTCAAACTGCTACAGTTTTTTTAATGCACCGTTAATTGTCAGTAGCTACAGATTTCAGAAGCCCAATCTAAGATGTAACACTGAGTTAAAGAGTATGTTTGTTGGATTGAAAATGCAGTGTTTATTGGATTGAAAATGTTAGATGACCATAGACTAGTAGGCAAATTTTAGGTGTATGAGACCATTTAAATAAGCATTCAGATGGAAAAGGAAGTGTCCCTAAAGAAAGATAATGCTGTACTTTAATGATCTCTATCAAACTACTCCATATTCATCACAGCCTACTCCAATTTTAATTTTATTAGAGAGGAAATGATTGTAGAGCTAGCCAGGGGACCGAAATATTGATACAGAATTCAAAAGTATCATCACCAATCTTTCAATATTGTGGTTTCCATCCTTTTAAACATGTATTAAAGATGAAAAACAGCAACAACAAAAAAACCAGCAAGTGCTAAGACCCTCTCATCCTTAAGCCTTCAGACAGGAGAAACAAGCTGTCCCTAGTAAAATAGTGAATCTATTGTTTAAATCACATAACCCTTACATGGAAACTTCTGTTCTCTCATAATTCAGATGTGTGAGGTTGGAATCTGAAAACTCAAAAGGTTCATTAACTATAAATTTTAAACACACAAATGAGTCAGTAGGCCTAGTATGAATAATCATGTGGATAAACTCACTAAGAAGGGTCAGGAGAACTCACATTTTCATCTTCACATAATAATATGGATTTGTGCTTCATTTTATAATCACAATATGATGGGCATCTCTGAAAATGGAAGAATCATAGGTGGTAGAATATTAAGCCTCTGGCTCATTATACCTCTGAAAGGATATCAGAATGAAACAGCTTGGTGGACCAAACCCTGTAACCATCTAGGAGCAGGTTGAAGTTAAGACAAGTAACTTCAAAAATTCAGTTGTGAAATAAAGCTCTATAAAGACCAACATTAGCAAACTAGCTGATGATAAAGCAATGTTGCACTTCCGCCAAAGAAATTTCTCTTTAGAACTTTCTACCAGCCAAATTCTGGGATGATCTTTCGACTCCCCTAACAATCCTCTGGAGCACCTTCCCTGTGATCTCACCAGAAATATCCTTGATACCTAAAGCATGCCAGCCCATCCTCAAGCACTGAACAACCCCAGGCAGCCATGCCTACCAGAACAGACTGCCCAACTTCAGCTCACTGGCTCACTTCCTTCTCATTTCAATATGTTCTGTCCCCAGTTAAATAATTTATAAAACACCATGAGGATTACACAAAACACCCATTAGTAGTTTTTCTTCAGGCCCAATTAGCATAAGTTACAATAAACAAAGGACTGTAGATTCTTTTAATAAAGAGCCAAGGATACTTTACCATTTTTTAATAAGACTTTATTTATCTGAGAGAGAGAGTTAGCGAGAGAGAGAGCACAAGCCGGGGGCAGAGGCAGAGGGAGAAGCAGACTCCCCACCGAGCAGGGAGCCCAGTGTGGAGCTGGATCCCAGGATTCTGGGATCATGACCTGAGCCAAAGGCAAACACTTAACTGCTTAACCAACTGAGCCACCCAGGCACCCCACCATTAGTTTTTTTAACTAGATATTTAGCCATATAGTTACCATAATTGTTAGTTATTTGTATATTAGGCAACAGTATAGAATTTGGGGAAATCAGACCAGAGCAAGAGGATTTGAAGGCAAAATTGGACGGAAAAAGGGTTGAAGGAGGAGTCAGAACCTGAAGAGTGTAGTCTAGGAAGGTCTTACTGGACGCCTCTCTTTTCCCATCCAGTTGAGAAGAGAGCCATTGCAGGTACCTACACAGAATGGTTATTTATCAAGTCAAATCAAAGTATTAAAGTGGAAAGTTTTAAGTTCTTTTTTTTTCTTTTTCTTTTCTTTTTCAAATTTTTATTTAAATTCTAGTTAGTTAACATATAGTGTAATATTGATCTCAGGAGTAGAATTTAGTGATTCATCACTTACATATAATACCCAGTGCTCAACATGACAAGTGCCCTCCTTACTACACATCACCCATTTAACCCATCTCCCACCCACCTCCCTCCATCAACCCTTAGTGTGTTCTCTATTGTCAAAAGTCTCTTATGGTTTGTTTCTCTCTCTCTCTCTCTCTCTCTCTTTTTTCCCCTTCTCATGTGTTTATCTGTTTTGTTTTTTAAATTCCACATATGAGTGAAATCATATGGTATTTGTCTTTCTCTGGCTGACTTATTTTGCTTAGCATAACACACTCTCATTCCCAACTACATTGTTTCAAATGTCAAGATTTCATTCTTTTTGATGGCCAAGTAACATCACATCATCTTTATCCATTCATCAGTCAATGGACATTTGGGCTCTTTCCATAGTTTGACTATCGTTGATAATGCTGCTATACATATTGGGGCAAATGCACCCCTTTGAGTCTATATTTTTGTATCCTTTGGGTAAATACATAGTAGTGCAGTTGCTGGGTCATAGGGTAGTTCTATTTTTAACATTTTGAGGAAACTCCATACTGTTTTCTAGAGTGGCTGCACCAGTTTGCATTCCCACCAACAGTACAAGAAGGTTCCCTTTTCTCCTCATTGTTTCAAGCACTTGTTCTTTCTTGTGTCATTAATTTTAGCCCTTCTGACAGTATGAGATGGTTTTGCCTCATGCTTTGGATTTGTATTTCCCTGATGATGAGCTATGTTGAGCATCTTTTCATGTGCCTGTTAGCCATCTAGATATCTTCTTTGGAAAATAGTGTTGTCATGTCTTCTTTCCATTTCTTAACTGGATTGTTTTTTGGGGTGTTGAGTTTGATAAATTCTTTATAGATTTTGGATACTAACCCTTTATCAGATATGACATTTGAAAATAGCTTTTCCCATTCCATAGGCTGCCTTTTAGTTTTATTGATTGTTTCCTTTGCTGTGCAGAAGCTCTTTATCTTGATGAAGTCCCAATGCTTCATTTTTGCTTTTGTTTCCCTTGCCTCCAGTGACGTCTCTAGTAAGAAGTTGCTATAGCCAAAGTCAAAGAGGTTGCTGCCAGTGTTATCCTCCAGGATTTTGACGGTTTCATGTCTCACATTTAGGTCTTTCATCCATTTTGAATGTATTTTTGTGTGTGGTGTAAGGAAATGGTCCAGTTTCATTCTTCTGCATGTTGCTGTCCAGTTTTTCTAAAACCATTTGTTGAAGAGACTGTATTTTTTCCATTGGATAGTCTTTCCTGCTTTGTCAAAGATTAGTCGACCATGTAATTGTGGTTGCATTTCTGGATTTTCTATTCTGTTCTATTGATCTATGTGTCTGTGTTTGTGCCACTACCTTACTGTCTTGACGACTACAGCTTTGTAATATAAATTGAAATCCAAATCCTGATGCCTCCAGCTTTGCTTTTCTTTTTCAGCCCATCTTTGACTGTTTGGGGTCTTCTCTGGTTCCATACAAATTTTAGGATTGTTTATTCTAGCTCTGTGAAAAATGATGGTGGTATTTTTATAAGGATTGCATTAAATGTGTAGATTGCTTTGGGTAGTATAGACATTTTTTTTTAAGATTTAATTTTTTATTTATTTATTCGACAGAGATAGAGACAGCCAGCGAGAGAGGGAACACAAGCAGGGGGAGTGGGAGAGGAAGAAGCAGGCTCATAGCGGGGGAGCCTGATGTGGGGCTCGATCCCAGAACGCCGGGATCACGCCTTGAGCCGAAGGCAGACGCTTAACTGCTGTGCCACCCAGGCACCCCAGGTAGTATAGACATTTTAACAATGTTTGTTCTTCCAATCCATGAGCATGGAATGTTTTTCCATTTTTTTGTGTCGTCTTCAATTTCTTTCAAAAGTGTTCTATAGTTTTCAGAGTACAGATCTTTTACCTCTTTGGTTACATGTATTCCTAGGTGTATTGTTGTTCATGCAATTATAAATGGGATCGATTCCTTGATTTCTCTTTCTGCTGCTTCATTATTGGAGTATGAAAATGTATATTTCTAGGAATTTGTCCATTTCTTCCAGATTGCCTAGTTTGTTGGCATATAGTTTTTCATAATATTCTCTTATAATTGTTTGTATTTCTGTGGTGTTGGTTGTGATCTCTCCCATTTCACCTGTGATTTTATTTATTTGGGTCCTTTCTCTTTTCTTTTTGATATGTTTGGCTAGGGATTAATCAATTTCATTAATTCTTTCAAAGAATCAGCTCTTAGTTTCATTGATCTGTTCAACTGTTTTTGTTTGTTTGTTTGTTTCTATATGGTTCATTTCTGTTCTATTCTTTATTTATATCTTTATTTATATCTTCTGCTGGCTTTATGCTTTATTTGCTGCTCCTTTTCTAGCTCCTTAGTTGTAAATTTCGGTTGTGTGAGACTTTTCTTACTTCTTGAGGTGGGCCTGGATTGCAATATACTTCCCTCTTAGGACCCACTTTCCTGCATCCCAAAGGTTTGGACTATACATTTTCATTTTCATTTGCTTCCATGTAATTTTTAACTTCTTCTTTAATTTCCTGGTTAACACATTCATTCTTTAATAGGATGTTCTTTAATCTCCATGCATTTGTGGTCTTTCCAAATTTTTTCTTGTGGTTGACTTCAAGTTTCATAGCCTTGTGGTCTGAAAATATGCATGGTGTGATCTCAATCTTAAACTTTTTGTGCTTGTTGAGGGCTGTTTTGTGACCCAGTATTTGATCTATTCTGGAGAATGTTCCATGTGCACTCAAACAGAATGTGTATTTTGCTGCTTTAGGATGAAATGTTCTGAATATATCTGTTAAGTCCATCTGGTACAGTGTGTCACAGAGAGCCATTGTTCCCTTGTTGATTTTCTGCTTAGATGATCTATCTGTTGCTGTAAGTGGGGTGTTAAAGTTCCCTACTATTATTATATTATTATCAATAAGTTTCTTTGTTTGTTATTAATTGAATTATATATTTTGGGTGCTCCCGAACTGGGTGTATATTTATAATTGTTATATCTTCTTGATGGATAGATCCCTTAATTATGATATAGTGCCCTTCTTCATCTCTTGTTACAGTCTTTGGTTTAAAATCTAGTTTGTCTGATATAGGTATGGCTACTCCAGCTTTCTTTTGATGTCCATTACCATGATAAATGGTTCTCCATAACTTTGCTTTCAATCAACAGGTGTCTTTAGGTCTAAAATGAGTCTCTTGTAAGCAGTATAGATGGGTCTTGTTTTTTATCCATTCCAATACCCTATGTATTTTGATTAGAGCATTTAGTCCATTTACATTCAGATTGATTATTGATAGATATGAATTCAGTGGCTTTGTGTTACCTGTAAAGTTGGTGTTCCTCATGATGTTCTCTGTTCCTTTGTTGCTTTTGGTCCTTTTTTCCCCACTCAGAGTGCTCTTTAATATTTCTTGCAGGACTAACTTAGTTGTCACGAACTCCTTTAGTTTTTTGTTTGGGAAACTTTTTATCTCTCCTACTATTCTGAATGACAGCTTGGCTGGATAAAGTATTCTTGGCTGCATATTTTTCTTATCCAATGCTTTGAATATATAATGCCACTTTCTTCTGATCTGTAAGTTTTTGTGGACAGATCTGCTGCAAACATGATCTGTCTTCCTTTGTAGGTTAAGGACTTTTTTTTCCCCTTGCTGCTTTCAGGATTCTTTCCTTGTCTGTGTATTTTGTGTTTGACTCTCATATGTCTTGATGATGGCTAGCCTTTGTTGAATTTAATAAGAGTTCTCTGTGTTGTTTGGATTTTGATGTCTGCTTCCTTCCCAAGGCTAGGGAAGTTTTCAGCTATAATTTGCTCCAATAAACCTTTTGCCCCTTTTTTTCTCTCTTCGTTTTCTGGGACTCCTAAGATAGGAATGTTATTACACTTTTTGAGTTGCTGAGTTCCCTAAGTCTACATTCATGATCCCATACCTTTCCTTCCCTCTTTTTTTCCGCTTCATTTTTTTCCATAATTTTATCTTCTATATCACTGATTCATTCCTCTGCTTCTTCCATCCTCATTATCATGGTATCCAATCAGGTTTGCATTTCAGTTATAGGATTTTTAATTTTGGCTTAACTAGTTTTTAGTTCTTTTACCTTTGCAATAAGGGATTCTCTAATGTCTTCTATACTTTTTTCAAGCCCAGCTAGTATCCTTACAATTGTTTTAAATTCTAGTTCAGACATCTTACTTATATCTGTATTGATTAAATCCCTGGCAATTACTTCTTCCTGTTCTTTCTTTTGAGGTGAATTCCTATGTCTTGTCACATTGTCAAGGTGAGAAAAAAAAAAAAAGGAAGCGGATCCTAGGTGTGTTTTGATCTGCTTGTTAAAAGAAGCTAGATCCTATTTATAAATTTATATATATAAATTCAGTAAAAAAAATTTAAAAATTGCTTTTTCTGTATCCCCAGTTTGGGGGGGTGGGACAAAGGAAGCTAGATCTTATTTCACCTAGAGCTGAAGCTTTGTACACTCTATGATTAATAGAATTGGTGTGTGTGAGGAGTTTGTGCTGGTCCTCTGGGTATGGGGCCTGCTGCACTGATTCTCAGATGGACTTGCCCTAGTGGAGTTGCGCCTTCAGGATGGAGGGGGCAGGGCTTGGTGTGAGTGACTGTCCTCCTTGGAAGCACTGTTGTGTTAGCACTGAAGTTTGTTAGTACTGATGACCCAGGTGGAAATGGTGCAGCCTGATCTCTCCTCCTGGAGTAGGGAGTTCACGCCCACCACTCTTCAGGAAGCCCTCACAGAAGAGGAAATAATCACCTCTCTTGTGTCGCCAGCTTCCACCAGATCCCCAACTTCACCCTGCCTGCATCTGAACTGCCCACCTGCATGGGGCACCTGGGTGGCACAGCAGTTGGGCATCTGCCTTTGGCTCAGGGCATGATCCCGGCGTTATGGGATTGAGCCCCGCATCAGGCTCCTCCTCTGCTATGAGCCTGCTTCTTCCTCTCCCACTGCCCCTGCTTGTGTTCCCTCTCTTGCTGGCTGTCTCTTTTTCTGTCAAATAAATAAATAAATAAAATCTTAAAAAAAAATGAACTGCCCACCTGTGAGATGGCACAGCACACCTGTGTTTTATCTCAGGTGGGAGGCTAGATTTCAAAACTCCGAATTTTAGAGATCCAAGCAGCATGGACCTGGGCTGATCCTCTGGGGGATGGTCTCACTGCACTGTGGCCAGTGCCAGCTTGTTCCAGAAATTGGTTGTATGACTGCATAAAGGTTCAGAATTCATGGTAAAGCTCAGCAGAAAGCCTTGTTGCCCTCAGCCACCAACCCTGTTCCTATCTTGGTGAACAGGGCAGCTCAATGGCACCCACCAGGTCTTCTGCCCTGGAGAGGCTCTGACACCTCTCCCAAATGCATTCCAAGCTTCTCCCCATGCAACCCAGGGGATTCTCAGGACATGCTGCCTGTTCCTGGGTTTCTGCCCTCCTTCCCCACCAGAGTACCACTAAACCCTCTAGGTGTGACCCTGGCAATGGCATGTACCTCAGAAACTTCAGCCTCTGCACTCTGCTGTTTCCAAAAACTTGTGGTATTCAGCCTCTCTCCTTCTCCCAGTCAATGGTTTTGAGGAAGAGTTTTTCTTGTGCAACTCCCCACACACACTTTCACCCTTTCTCTCTCTCTCTTTCTTTCTCTCTTGCTCCTCTCTCCATGATCAGGGCTCTCTCCCCATTGTAGCACCTGCAGCTCTTCTCTGCTCCAAATCAACTCTCCACAGCTCTTACTTTCCACAATGTGGTGGTTTTTTCACCTCTAATTGTGCATTTTTGCTCTCTCAGTCCTCAGATTGATTTCTTGAGTGTTCAAAATGATTTAATATTTATCTAGCTGTGTTCAAGGGATGAGGCAAGTCTAGGGTTCCATACTCTTCCACTATCTTTACTCCTCTTCCAGAATTCTTTTTAAGTCCTTATTTGATTGTTTGACCATTTTAAGGTGATTCACATAGTTAAGTTTTTCAAGGTTCATTGAAGATGTAAAAGTGACAAGATCAGTGGAATTGAATCATTTTAGTTTATGTGAATGACCCTTAATACACATAGAATATATATATTCCTGAAAGGATGATCTGAAAAATAGTTATGTATAATGAATCTAATTTTATCAAGGAAAATTTACAGGTGTCTTTCCATGAAAAAACAGTACCTCCAAAGCATATTAAAACCTATGCTAGGGATGCCTGGTGGCTCAGTCGGTTGAGCATCTGCCTTCTGTTCAGGTTATGATCCCAGGGTCCTGGGACCGAGTCCCACATCAGGCTCCTTGCTCAGTGGGGAGCCTGCTTCTCCCTCTGCCTGCTACTCCCCCTGCTTGTGCCCTCTCCCTCTGTCTCTCTCCAAAGAAATAAAATGTTTTTTTAAAAATCTATGCTATAAGGAAATTTATCAGCTCACCTCCAAAAAACCCAGCCTGTATTTGGTTTCCTCCTTCTAGGATTAATATAAAGCCCCTTCAATAAGAAATGGATACCCCAACACAGACTGCTTGGGACGAACACATCATGGGACACAGGAATTAGGATCCACCTCAGACGAGGATGCAGATAATTCTCTTGACCATGCTACTTTACCTTGATTAGGAAATAGATGTCAAAATATATGGTGAGAGAGAGAAAAAGAAAAAGAGAGAGCATGTAAATATACATATACACGGATTCGTAGCAATTTGTTGAGGTCAGTAAAATGTATAGTGTGCTGTCATTTTGTTTTCTTTAAAGCCTCAATCTAAGGAAACTCCTTCCAGTAGTAATATATATAGTGCCTGGAGATATTTACGACCTTACCCATTATAATTAATTCTGGTGCTCCAAATGGATAAAGCCAGGTAAGTAGATCTCTTCTAGAGCTCTGTCTCAATAAGGCTACTTTCAGATTGGGTTGGCTGCAGGTTGCAGCAGTACATTGTTAATGGCTACCCTGCATGCTAGAGTATGAGTCGCTTTAAACGGTTCCACTATAAATCAGTCTCTGACAATGTGTGCATATAGTATAGTATTTACTCTTGTTACTTGGGGGAAGTTCTTGGTAATATTCTGTCTCCTCCACCTTCTCTTTTCCATCCACCACGTCCCCAGCCTTCATCATTGCTCACTCTCGAATGCTTGCCAAATAATTTACGTCTGTCCAGACCTGAAATGAACCGAAGTAAATAAAATTTCCAGGTGTGACCTCACCTGGATATATTTGCCACCCAGAGTCTCAGGGTTAGAGCATATGAAGCTAATGCTTTTTCCAGGACTCCCACAATTAAACACTGTTTTGGTCTGTCTTATTTGGGTATCAGATCACAAAATTCATTCTGTGTGCACACACTCTTGGACTTTTTTTTTTTTTTTTTGGTGATATTACTCACCAGGTATGTTTTGCCATCAGAATATCTGTGGTGTGTGCTTTTTTTCAAATGCATTAGTGAATATTTTGTGAAATGAATTCCAATTTATTATTTTGGGACACTTTTATGTATGTTTGGGACTCAAGCTGCTTTCTGGTCTAGCTGCGGATTTTGTTTTAGGACTATTACACATTTTTCAGTGGTCCACTAATGAGCCATTAAATGAAACTAGCTTGCTCACTGCAGCCTAACCAACTCCAGGCCATTGCACATACACATTGTCTTTTTATTTCCTGTTGTTTGGAATCATTCTTCTTTCCACATACTTGGAAAGGCTCCTAAGGAGATGAATTCATTCCTTAGATTTGGCATCTTGTTAAAAAAATGCTAATAAAAATCTGAAGATTGAGCAAAGTCCTAAACCAGGACAAAATGATGGCAGGGGAAGCTTGGAGTTTTGGCCCCAACCTCCCCTTCAATGCCCTTTCTCCATTCTTGTCCTTACTGTCTTGTGACATCCTGGTCCCTGTAGCATGAAAGAGAATGATCTAACCAACTCTAATTTACTATAAGGGCACTGGTTCTTACCCAGGGTTAATTTTGCCACTCAGGGGACATTTCATGATGTCTGAAGACATTTTTGGTTGTCACAGCTAGGGGAGGGGGTGTACAACTGGGATCTAGGGGATAGAAACCGGGGAACTCTAAAAACCCCCACAATCTCACAAGGCACAAAACAGCCCCCACCACAAAGAATTATACTGCCCAAAGGTATTAGTGATGTTACCTGCTACTCTTTTTAGAGTTTCTTTATCTTTTAAATGGATCAGGGGAGAAATAAACTTAAACCTATAATCTTATCACCTATAGTTTCAGATGTAAAAATGGGACCCAAGACCTATCAGCTTTCAGAGATTCAAACATAGCCAGAGATTTCTATCACATACCAGATAACCCCCATCACACACACACACACACACACACACACACACACACACACACACACACACCAGTGTTTCAACTCCTAGAGAGGATAGGAGCAGAGACCAGAGTCCAACACTGGCACTTAAAATCCTCTTGTTCTCCTTTATAAGCTTCTTCTCCCAATCCAGAAAGGAACCTCTTCTTGCCATGGTGGGGAAATTTTCTCTTAAATCAAAGTATTATTCCAGACTTTGTGGTTCGTATTGTCAACTCTGTGTTCTCTATCTCTGTATCAGCCTATAGCTTTTAATATTTTAGAAGAAGTTTTTGAAATGATAAAAAAATATAAATAGATAGCTAAATATAAAAAGTTTTACCTTTTAAATTCTTTGCTTTTGCAATTTTGGTCGTGTCTTTCAAAAATGTTGCTTCTGCTATAGGTTATAGAAGACTATAAAATAATTCAGAATAAGAATTTAGATTTTATCTTTTTCTCTATCATTCCCACCCTGTTTGTCATGGCTTCAAGATGAAAACTTTCATCGCCATTAAATAGTGGAGGGATATTAAAAGAAAGTGAGTTGGGAAATATGTAGCCTACTAACATAATTTATAATATAAATTTCCCTTCTTTTTTTTCCCCATAAGCCACCACCTAGATATTTATTCTCATCTAAATTCTTCCCTTCTAAGGAGGTGGGATTATGACTCTTTCCAGTATCTGTTTCTTTAGAATATAATGCCAATCTCACTGAGATCTTATATCAGGACCTGGATACTGGATGAATTACTCACCCCCCTCCACCTTACATCTCCCTGCTTCTTGCTTGGTGTTTCCTACTACTCCCTCATCCTCCAGAGGTCTGTCCTCAGGAGCATGGGAAGCTTCCTTGTGTGTGAGACTGACTCCACAGGCTTCATTGACAGGGAGTGAGTCACTGCTCAGATCCTGGCCTTGACTTAGAAGGAGAGTAGGCACCGGCTGAGCCTAGCCTGACCCCAGGACATGGGCTTCATTCTCTGGTCTCCCCCTGACTTCCAGAGAACTCCTGACCCCCATCTGAACTCTGCCTAGCTGCCCATTTTTTTGATGATAAAACTACTGTCATAATTCCATTTTCCTAGCAAAAAGATACCAGAAAGGAGACCAACTCTTAATTGTCATCATGGAAATCTTCCTCCTCAAGATCTTTCTCTTGCATTTTGGGCTAATATCATTGGAATCAGTCTTTTAAAGAAAAGCTTCAATTCTTGTCAACATTCACAGTCTAAGATAGAATCCTAGTTTTTTATGACATTGTTCCTTTCCCCCTCTTTTCTTACTTCTGCTTATTATTTCTGGGGATTTAAAGCATTCTGTAATATACTTTCAAGCCAAATATTAATAAGTCTGCTGTTCTAAAACCCAAATCTGGCTCCTCTCTCCATATACCATCTCTCCTAGGGTCAAAGTCTTTGCCTCAAGCTGACTTGCTCCAGTTCTCATGTATGGTTTGTAATAGTCCATTGTGCACAGGAATTTTTGAAATTCTGGACTGATGTCCCCAAAAGCAATAGAGGAGAAGGGAGCAAAAATAATCTTTTCCTACAACTGAACTATACCTAGGAGGGAATTCTCAGTTCCTCTGCATGGTTCCTGAATCACAAAGAAAGGATGAAGACTAGATGGAAATAAAAATATTTTGATGCTAAATGATATTAAATGATACTTTAGGGATTTTGATTCTAAATGGTATGTTATTTTTTATTCATTTTACTCCACTTTTTTCCCCACAATTCTTTTATACTCCCCCCACCATTTAATTATCAGTGATAGCTTTTTTCATTGCTCTGCCCACAAAAGGAGAGTGAAGACATCCCAAAACCAAGGAATAGATGAATTTCTGAATGGGCTTTTGTTGAACACATTATATGGCAGCAAAAGTGAGAGCCAAGTTTTGTGGGAAGCAAAGATATTTTTGTTTGATTTGCTTGGTTTGGAGATTTTGTTTTCTGAAATTCCAAAAACTTGACTATTCTAAGCAAGATGAAAGCTGAAAGCTAGATTATAGAGTTTCAAAAATAAACAATAAAAATGAAGTTTATAGAGAATGATAATGTTAGCCATTCTCCCACCCACGAGAAAAGTTCAATTAGAAAGAAGGAAGAAAAGAAATGGAAGAAATTGATAATATTTAGATCCTAAAGAGAACATCCCTAAGAAATAAGGCAAGAGAATTAAAATTTTAGTTATTCTAAATTGTTATAGTTCTTGTCTTCTGACAAACACATGACAAGATGGGATTAGAAATAAAAGAGATTTATTGGAATAAGGAAAATGGCAGCAGGGAAGGGGGCGGGGGGTGCCAAGACAGTTGTCAGTCCATGACCTGGACCCTGTAAAGGAGAAAAGGAGGGAAGGAGGGAAGGAAGACATATACAGCAAAATCTAAGAAGATTTTGGTAAAGCCTACAGGGAGTCCTCAAGCCAAAGTCACCCATCAGATGAGCCCTGTGCCTCCCAGGTGGTTTTCTGACCTTAATATCCTAGCCATACTGTTTACTGACTGAAAGCAGTCCTTAGAAAATATAGCCTCACTCAAATATAGTGATGCATTTCTGAACATGGCCGGTAGCATTGAGGATCAGATATATTCTCCACAGTCAGAGATCTGAGAGACATGTTTTCATGATCGCCACAGAAATCCATATCAGATTAGGGTAAATCTTATAACAGAGAGGACTTGTGCCTTGTTTCTCACCTGAGACAGTCCAAGCCCAGGAGTCAAGTCTCAAGTCTAATACAACACATAGGTGGCCAAATGCCAATGATAGACAAAGGGATCTTGGCAGATAGGCTTAGTGTAATATGATACAACAACCAAAAATCTGGCTGGGAATGAGTTAGGGGACTCACAGGATTCTGGTGTCAGTGTGAATATGACACTAAATGGTGTTGTGACTAGAGACAAGGGCAGAGACCATGGATACCAGTTACCAGTGATGCCAGCCAGTACATAGTGCCCGAAAACCAGGTGAGACTAACCACATCTCAGCTGTCAGAGCACATCAAACAATGTGCACACGTGAAAAGGAGCTACACCACAGCAAAGGCTAGTGTGGACAGGGCTCACCTCAGTACTTGCTACAGTAAGCATTCAATGGTGATAGAGACCTCAATAACTAAGGATGGGTATAGACAGTGATGTCTGGACGAGGAGGGTAGGGAAGCTACACCAATGCTCTTCTCATTTGGTGCAGAGCAGCATTTGTGTTTTTGATATCTCTAACCTTGAACCAAAATTAGTGTTACACTATTGTTGAATAAGAACTTGATCACTTAATTTTGGGGTCGTTATGTAGTTAGTGCCACGTATATACTGAAGCCATTAGAATACTAAGATTAGCCTGTTCATCCAAGTTCATTAATGAATAAGCAAGGAATGAATTACAATATTTAGTTGCTTTTTCACACTATGTATGTTTCTAATTAGTTTGAAACTAATATGTCTGAATTGTTTGTAAGTTTTTAATAGTAAAAAGATTTGGTTTCAAGAAAAAAAAATTGATTCCAATAAGAGCTGACTCAAGTGTTTGCAGCAGAAGCTAAGTATTAGCCCTATGGCAAAGTGCTAGATTTCATCAACTGGGGAAAGAGTCCTACATTTCAGGAACTGCTATAACAGTGGAAATAAGTAGGAAATGGGAAGACCAAGATTCCTCCTCTGGTAAGCAAAGCTGTGAGCAAGTCAAGTCAGGATTAGCAGCTGTAGCTTGCATTTCTCTGGGCTACACCACTCTGGAGATAATGAAAAGGAGCCGAAAGGTAACTTCTCTCCTCCTGGCTCTAAACTATTCACAGTGCTGGGGCCTCCATGCCCCATTCAAAGCCCAGTTCCTCCGTTCAGATTGTATTTTCTAAGGTAAGCACTGGCTCCTGCATTATCATCTGGTATCTGAGAAGTGTCTTCCACCCTCCTTCCTGAACCCAGGTGCTTTGTCACTTTTTACGCCTCTGAAAACAGAGGCATGGCCACCTCTGCTCCTGCCTCCCTGCGTGCTTCTGCTTGAGAGGTTAGGAAGCTACTGGTGCTATTTCTCCTCTTCTTCTCAGTCATATTATAAAAAGTAACATTTGTGTTGATTCATGAAGAGAGAAGTTTTCTCCCCAGCTTAATTGAGGTATAATTGACAAATAAAAACTGTATATATTTAAGGTGTACAATGTGATGTTTTGACATGTATGCATTGTGAAATGCTTACCACAATCAAGTTAATCAATACCTCCATCATCTCTTATAATTACCTTTTTTAAAAAAAATTAAGAACAATTAAGATCTACTCTCAGAAAATTTCAACTATAGCCATCATGCATATCTGAAACTCCAAAGGAAATGTAATCAGTATCTCAAAGAGATATCTGTACCTCTCTGTTTGCTGCAGCATTTTTCACAATAGCCAAGATATGGAAACAACCTAAGTGCCCATCATTGAATGAAGGCATAAAGAATATGTGATACATACCAAACAATATGAGAGCTAGGGGTGCCTACCCCCAAGCAGTCAAAAATCTGCATGTAATTTTTGACTCTTCCAAAACTCAACTATACTAATAGCCACTGTTGACTAGAAGCCTTATCAATAACATAAGCAGTCAATTAACACATATTTTGTGTGCTATATATATTATATACTGTGTTCTTATAATAAAGTAATCTAGAGAAAAGAAATGTTATTAAGAAAATCATAAGGAAAAGAAAATACATTGACAGTACTGTAGTATATTTACTGAAAAGATCTGCATATAAGTGGACCTACATAGTTCAAACCCATGTTGTTCAAAGGTCAAAAGCATATATATATAGAGAGAGAGAGACAGACAGACACACACGGACACACACACACAATGGAATATTATTCAACCTTATAAAAAAGAAGAAAATCCTGTGATTTGCAACAACATGAATGGGCCGTAGGAACATTATGCTACATGAAATAAGCCAGTCACAGAAAGATAAATATTGCATGATCTCACTTACATATTGCATCTGAAAAAGTCAAACTCTTAGAAGTAGAGAGTAGAATGGTGGTTACTGGGGCTAGGGATAAGGGAAATAGGAAGGTATTGGTCAAAGAAAGGAGCTTTAGCAAGCAATCTGTCTTTGCTAAAACTGCCATTGCCCATCCTTGAGAGGCTGGCTCCATCTGAGCGGAAGTCTTGAGCAGGTCCCATTGTAATGATACACCAGTCTGTGCCTCCGAGAACCTGTGCATTGTATCATCATACGATACTCGCTGGAACACAGGCCCTAGAATGTGGCTGCACTATGTTATCTGTTCTTGTAGGGATTTCCAGGAAATAGTTCTTTTCATTT
Source organism: Ailuropoda melanoleuca (assembly GCF_002007445.2). Classification (NCBI taxonomy): domain Eukaryota; kingdom Metazoa; phylum Chordata; class Mammalia; order Carnivora; family Ursidae; genus Ailuropoda; species Ailuropoda melanoleuca. The sequence goes on along the minus strand of NC_048220.1, from coordinate 114,519,563 downwards.
TCATTCTGAGTCCTTTCTCTCTAGGATTCAAGACAGCCCCAGTGACAGACACTGTGTTGTGCTCAGTCATTCCTAACCTCAAACCTGTGGCATACTCCTCACATCAGAATGCGTCCCTGTCTTCCTTTTCCTTTCAGTAAATACACTGTAGGTAGGAACCTCTACTCTCAGGCCTCCTGCCCTCAACCATGTCACGTGTGCCTGAGACGAAGTGTAAACATGGGCTCTGTCTGGGACCCCTGCTCCAATTCCTTTGTCCTTTCATTCAAAATCACTTAGGGGCCTCTTTTCCAATAGATACTAAACAGTGTATAATGTAAGAACAAATGAGTGAAAGACTTTGCCTTCAAGAAATCTATAATCATATTACAGAGTAGCCCTGAGTGTAAATGATTTCTCTGATAATGTGAAATGGGTTAAAGGAAGCAAAAATAATTTTCCATTAGAGGCATCTGATGAGGTTTATGGAAAGCTTAACACTTAGGCTGGGCTGCGAAGTGTGGTAGAGCTTGGACAAATATTAACGCGCTAATGTCATCATGACGTTTCTCGTAAGGATCTGTCTATATATAACATGCAGAGAAAAATCATGGGGAGCACACTAATGTTCTTTAAATATTAGAAAGTCTGTCAATATTGTAGAAGGAGTAGATTTATTCTTTGCAGCTCCAAAGAATAGAAGAACATTAATAGGTGGGAATTGCAGAATACAGATTTTTTTTAAGTCTTTATTTTGTCTACTTTTTTTAAAAAGGCTGCCTTGTATAAGACTTTGTCAGGCACATGCTACCTATAAGGGATAGCATAGAATAGTGGTTCTCAAAGTAGGATCTGGGAACCTCTGAAGGACTTTGAGACCCTTTCAGGGGATCCATGAAGTCAAAATGAATTAAATAATAATACTGTGTTAGGCAAAATGCTCTCCCAATGATGTCCATGGTCTAATTTCAGAGATTTATGAATATATTAACATTACATGAAAAAGGCAATTAAGATTGTAATGGATTAAACTTGTTAATCACCTGACCTTAAAATAGACTATCTTGGATTATCTGGGTGAGCCCCATGTAATCATAAGGGTCCTTAAAAGTGGAAGAGGAAATCTAAAGAAGGAACCAGAGAGAAGGCAGTGCGAGAGGACTGGGCTTAACAATTGCTGTCTTTGGAGATGAAGAAGGGGCCATAGGCCTAGTAATGTTGGTGCCTCTTGAAGTTTGAAGGAGAAGACAAAAATCTTATTCTCCCTGACACCCTCCAGGAGGAACACAAGCCGGCCAACACCTTGGTTTTACCTCAGTGAGACCCTTTTTGGACTTCCGATCTCCACAACTATAAGACAATAAATCTGTGTTGTTTTAAGCCACTATGTTTGTAGTGTTCTTTTACCGCAGCAGTAGATAACTTACAAAGATACTAAGATATTATTTGGCTTTTCTATTCTCATCCTCTCATGAATGTATGTCAGGATTATCCAGAAACTACCTGAATGCAATAATACAACAGATTAAATGCAGAAGCAGAGATGAGAATCCAGCTGTCTTCTATTAAGCTAACATAAAAAGGTTTTGTAAATATGTAAAGCAGCACCACTCTTACAAATATCTGGAAAATAGTTATTTCTCATAAAAAATGCTATTTATCTTAACATGTAATAGATCTAGATTCAAATTTCTAATATGGTAAATCTTGATAAATATAATACACATAGGCAAAACCTTTGGGGTTCTCAATAATTTTTAAGAATATAAAAGGGATACTCAAACAAAAAACCCAACCCAGAACTACTATCATTAGAGAAGCTCCCAATTCTAGTAGATAGTCATGTCCTTTAATCTCCAAGATTATATAAATATATAAAAGGGACACAGCACAAATAAATTTTGATATGAGAAATGAGCAGGAAAAGTTGTGAAATAAACAAGTTAGAGGGGGGTGGAACCCAGACTAAGTAAAGGTCACTAGTCTCACTACAAAATACAATTGACATCTTCAGGAAGTGTCCTGTTAGAAGACACGGGAGAGTCTGAAACTTTATTTAAGACGACCTGCTCGTGAGAGCTACAGCGCCCTTCTTCAATACTGCTTCGCTCAGAGTGGAAGAGTGGGTATTTCCCAATGGGGAAGATTGGAAGTTTCTAAACCAAAAAAAACCTTCTTGCACTTGAATCAGAAAGCCTCCTAGTGGATCACCAAAGCTATATCCATATGTTACTTAGACATAGACCACTTACAAACAGCTGCACTTGGCTGAGTACCAGGAAAAAGACAAAAGAAGTTCTTGAGCAGCCCAAGAGAGGTTAAGGATTCCCAGCGTTAAAGCTGATGCGATTTGCTGTTAAGACAGCCTCTCAAGTGCTGTTAACTCTAATTCTATCATTGTCTAACACTCGCTGGTATGATGCCTGGGCCACAGGGGCCCCAAAAGAAGCAAAAAAGTTAGAATTAGAAGGTCAAGAAAAGGAAGCACCTAGGGCAAACACCCTAATAGGAAGTGGCAGTAATTTTTTGCATTCCACTGTCTCTGAATATATCTTCCCTAATCCTAATAACCCTGAAAGGTAAATGCTATTCCTTCCATTTTATATGTGAAAGGCACGGGCGCTTAGAGAGTTTGAGTTCTGTACCTCTCATCATACAATAGTCCTAGACCTGGGCAGGAATCCACACTGAGTACAAATCACATAAGTCAATAGGTTTATAAATGACAGCATTTTTCTTCCTCCCAAATGGGGTTCTCATAAAAAATCATTGAGAAACAAAATGTATAGATGTATTGCCTCATATAAGACATACACAACAAAGTTTTTGGATAAAAATATTTTGAAGATTCTATTCAGTGCTTAAATGTTGTGACTCCATAAAGTCCAATTGCAAAAACAAAAGATATTCATTAAAATGTATTCATGCTCTCTCCCTGATCTTTTTTCATAGCATGGTCCCTCATAGAAAGAATTCAGAGAAAAGCTATTTAAATAAAGAAGCAGATGATTTTAATGAAGCCATGTTTTTAAAAGGCTGGTTTTATTTTATCTAATTAAATCTATTTCAGAATTAGGTCAGAAATACATTTCTCCCCAAAGACTTACAAAGCCAGAATGTCTAGAGTTCATTAATGAGAAGGGTAAAAGCATCCAGTAAGATGCTTTGGAGAAAAAACAGTCAAGTGGCCCAAGGGGACTTAAGCTTCCCTGGAAATGCCTCAGATAAGAGTAGGGCTGGAGGAGGGGCACCAGAGAAGGAAGGGATGACTGTGCAATGTTTCTTTTTTTAAGAAAAAAAATTCTTCTAGTGCCCATTTTCCTTCCATGTGTCTCAGGAAACCACCAGTTCTTTCTGAATCCGCTTTCTTCACAAACTCCTTCCCTTCTCCTTCTCCCTTCCTATCCCTTCCCTCCCTTCTCTTTTCTCTTCTCTGCTTTCACTTTTAACTAGTCCTTTCCTTGCCTTTCATCCATTCTTTCATTCTTCGTACATTTTTCTCTTTATTTCTATTTCTTCTTTCCTTTTATTTCACTGTTTTCTTGACATCTTTATTATTTAAGGAAATGCTTCAAAGAACTATGCTTTCCTGAGAAATTTCACATCTTTTTGTAATTTGATCAGCCCTGACCCCTGAACTGCTTTCTGCTTTCTTCAAAGGTATAAGGATTCCATCGTGGAACTACAGCTATAACACCCTAGCATAAAATTCATCTTTATCCTTTCAGGCTACAGATTGTACATTTCAACTATAACCACCTCCTTTAAAAATGCAACAAATTCAACTCTTATTTTTCCAAAGAATCTCAAGGACATAAATAACTAGTGTATCCAGCTAAACTTAAAAAGACATTAAGTTCAATGATGGCAGGAACCATGCTTCTCCTTTTATGTATTTATTTTTCTGACCTCCGTGTACCAAGTCTACACCATGCAAAGAACATAGAAGAAAATCCATATTTGTGGATGAAAGAATGAATGGGTGAAAAATTCTGTAATTTGGCCACCTACAAATTTTAATTCAGCCCAAGTATTAAAGAAATTTTAAATCAAAAGGCTTTAAGTTGCATGATAGTTCTGAATAGAAATTGACTAAGTCTTTTATTTATTATTTCTTTGCTCTTTGTTTTAATAGGAAGAGTCTAAATGGTACAAATTGTGTGTAGTAAAACTTTACTTAACCAGAAAACCAGAATATATAATCAACGAGACTTTTAAATTGTACTTTCTGGGGGAAAAGGCATATAAAGGACAAAAAGCTGAACGGGAATATTGAAAAAATGTATCTGAATTCTGAAGATGGTTACAAGTCAATATGCATAATGCAAACTAGTCTCTTACTCTAATTTGCATCTACCAGAAATCACTAGCTAATGCACTGGGAGGTAAAAGTCTCTACAGCTAAGTTGTCTGTCCTGAAAAATCTCTTTTCTGTTGTATGCACATATGCACATGCACAGACTTGTTGATTGACTACATGAATATGCATGAGTCTCTTTGTCAAGAGAATATTAAAGTCCTCACCTTACATGATCTTTTTCTGTTTAAAAAAGATTTTGCCCAAACTCTAATTCTCTGAATCCACCCAAAAAAGTATGTAAATCTAGAAAAAGGAGGTGCTTGCTGGCTGTAAAACCGCCAAGTCAAGGAGAATAATGATCAATATATCTTTTCTTGTTCTAAGGGACAAATGGAAAACCAGCAACATAACATAGTACTTGCTTGATAGTTTTTGTAAACATCAAATCGTTGAGGGGAAAAGACATGAATTTATCTGCCAATGAACTCACAAAACAGCTACAGAAAAAGTCACTAAAGTACCAACATGGAGAAAGAGGATAATTTGGCCAGGGAAGGAATAGTTTTAAAGGTGAAATATCAGGACTTCTTGAATTGACATATACATAAAAATATGTTATTTCTTCTTTTTAAATCATTAAAGCCAAGGCATAGTGGAATAGAGAACAAAATTCCACTAAATGTTGCTTTGAATAATGCTACAATGAACACTGAAGTGCAAATATGTCTTCGAGATAGTGCTATTTCCTTCAGATATATACCCAGAAGTAGAATTGCTGGATCCATAATATTTTTTATTTTTAACTTTTTGAGGGGCTTCCATTCTGTTTTCCGGTTGTAAAACACTGCACCCAGATTACATTCTCACCAACAGTGAACAAGGATTCCCATTTCTTTACATCCTCACCAACATTTGTTATTTCTTGTCTGTCTTCCTTCCTTCTTTTCTTTTTTGACATACTAGATGGACTGTCAGAGTGAAAGCTCTCGTCTTTTTGATAATAGGTATTGTAACAGGTGTGCAATGATATCTTAAAGTGGGTTTGATCTACATTTCCTGATGACTAGTGATGTTGAACAATTTTTCATGTACTCCATTATCCATTTTTTATGTTTTTTGGAAAAATTTCTATTCAGGTCTTCAGATTTTTAATTAGATCGTTTGGTTTTTTGCCGTTGAGTTGTATGAGTGCCTTATATATTTTGGATATTGATCCCTTATCAGATCTATGGCTTGCAATATATGTGTATATCAAATCATTACAGTGTACATCTTAAACTTACAGAATGTTATATGTCACATCTCAATAAAGCTATAAAAATTTAAATTAAAAAAATGTTTAAAGTTGCTTTGACTCTGGAACTTTGGGTGAATTCATACTTTTTATGTCCATGAAGTGTTTAAGAATTTCTGCTTCAATATCTTTCTGTATAAAAACAGATCATCATGCTACTAATATACCTGGTTAGTCCAGGTAAGATCAGGTGACCTGAGGCCTGATAAGGGAGTCCTTTGCAAAGAATCCGAGGCCTTTGAGGCCAGAGAGCTTTTCTCTGTCCTTGCATCTGATAACGACATTCAGTATCTTTTTGAAAACCTAGTGATTCTCCTTCACTAACTTTTAAGGGAAAGGGCCAAATGAGGATGAGCACTTAGCTTTTAAAAGAGCCACTGCAATCCTCTTTATTAAAATTTAAACTGTAACCACCTTTATTAAAGTTCAATTCCATTAGTCACTTATTGAGATTATGTTTTTTCTCTGAGTAACTCAGGAACCATGAAAATAAGCTCCAGAAATGAAAGCCAAATTTAGTCCAAAATACAACAGAAGACTAGATGAGTGAAAATCAGAGAAGAGGAAGAGGAGAGTTAACAGCGGAATAGCTGCTTGTTGTCCAAAAGACATTATACGTCCAGGCTTAAAGGAGTTCTGCATCCCTGGCAAGTTCCTTCTCCGATGTGAGTCTGGATCCCAAGATAGAGTCTTCAAGGAGACTTGTCCTTAGGATTTTAGGATTTGAGATCCACAATATGCAGTGAACAGGTTTTCCTCCTGAGAAAATTATAGTAGCTCTATACAAATACCTATACCAAGAGTTCTGAATAAAAAATTCAATTCTAAACAGTAAAAGGACACTACACATTGGAGCTTGTAGCAGAGATTGCCAGTGGTCCCCCGGGCCAATCTCTCTTTCCTCTGGAGCATTATATTCCCAATTTTTAGCCAGGCAAATGGTTACACTGCATAATGACTCTAGTTTTCAGCTTCTTTTTCACTTAGGAGTGGAAATACAGTGAAATAATTTGATAAAATTCAACAATGTGAGAAAAAATAACCCTCAGTAAATTAGAAATAAAAGAGAACTTCCTTAATATGATAAATAGTGTCTGAAAAATCCTACAATAAATATTATCCTTAATGGTAAAATTTTTTAATATTTCTCTTTGAGATAAGAAATGAGAAAAGAATGCATGTTATCACCACTTCTATTCAACATTGCACTGGAAGGTCTAGTAAGCACTAAAAAGCAAAGTAATAAAAAATTTAAAAACATTTACACATTAGAAAGGAAAAAACAAAACTGCCATTATTCACAGATGATATGATGTGTATAGAAAATCCAAAAGAACTTTCAGGTAAACTATTAAGTTAATAATACAGTTTAAAAAAAGTCCCAGAATATAAAAAAATCTACACAAAAAATAAACTATATTTTAATATAACAGAATAAAACAGAAAATGAACATTTTAAAATATAATTTGAAAGCATATATAAGCAAAGAGAAAGTGCTTAGAATAAGTCTACCAAATATATGCAAGACTTCTACAAGGAAATTCTAAAACCTTATTTAAAAATATGAAAGTGGAATTAAACAAATAGAAAAATATACATTGCTCATAGATAGGAAGACTCAATATTACAAAGGTATAAATTCTCCCAAACTGATTTATAAATTCAATGTGATCTCAATCCAAATCCCAAATGCATGCGTGTGTGTGTTTGTGTGTATGATTTCAAAAACTGTTGCCAAAAAATGTAAGAAAACTCAAAAGGTCCAAACTAACCAAAACACTCCTCAAAATAAAGACAAAGGTGGAAGAATTTGCATTACTAAAAGCTTTGATAATCAAGACAATGTTTAATGACAAAATATAGACAAAAGGATTAAGAGAACAGAATATATACCCAGAAACAGTTCCATGCATACACCATTTATAATAGATATAGTACTTCAGAACACTGAGAAAAAGTTAAAATTTTTAAAAAATTAATAAACTTTTTAAAGCAGTTTTAGGTTTGTAGAAAAGCTGGGCAGAGAGACTATAGAAAAGAGAATTCTTAAATACCCCTCACTTGACCCCCAATTTCCTCTATTATTTGTTTTGTAACTGTAACATTTGTTGCAATTGATGAGCCAATGTTTATATATTATTACTAATTAAACTCATAGTTTACATTAGGGTTGGGTCTTTGTGTTGCACATTTTATGGGTTTTGACAAATGTATACTGGCATGTGTCCATCATTTCTATATCATATGGAGTAGCACTGCCCTAAAAGTCCCTTGTGCTCTGCCTATACCTTCCCTTTCTCCTACCTCCAACCCCTGGCAAACACTTCTCTTTTTAATGAAAAACATACCTTTAAATAAATGGTCTCAGGACAATTAACTATCCATGGATTTAAAAAAAATTAATTCTTACCTCACATCAAACAAAAACAATCACAGATAGATTAAAGATCTAAATGTAAAAGCCCAAACCATAAATTTTTAGAAAATATAACTTTATGACCATGTGGTTTAGACAGATTTCATAAACAAGATACGAAAGCACTGGATGCCTAGGTGGCTCAGTCAGTTAAGCATCTGCCTTCGGCTCAGGTCATGATCCCAGGGTCCTGAGATTGAGCCCCCTGCCCCCACATCTGGCTCTCTGCTCAGCAGGGAGTCTGCTTCTCCCTCTGCTCCTTCACCCCACTCATGCTGTGCTCTCTGTCTTGCTCTCTCTCTGAAATAAATAAATAACATCTTTTTAAAAAAAGATACAAAAGCACTAACCATAAAGAAAAATATGGTAAATTTGACATAAAACATCACTTCACCAAATGGCATTATAAAAAGAATGAAGATAAGTCATCAAGTGGGGAGAGAAAGATGTCTGCAGTTGTTCAACCAACAAAGAACCACTAATATATAAAGAAGTTATAGAGAATTATAGATCTATCCCTCAAAGATAGCAAAACCAGCCTTTTAAAATGGGCTGAAGATTAGAACAGATACTTTAGAAGGAGGATAAGCAAATGACCAACAAATATTTTATTTATTTAATTTTATTTTCCAACAAATATTTTAAAAGGTGTCTAACATCATTAATAACAAATAATTACTATTATACTATATTATAATAATTATTAACATTTATAATTTAATAAAAATTAAAACCACACTGAGATGACACTATGTGTACTAGAGTTGCTAAAGTCAAATTTAGACAAGATCAAGTGTTGACAACTATGTAAAGGATCAGAAGCTCTCATACACTGCTGGTGGGTCTATAACATTGTGATATTATGTAGTAAATGAAAGATACCTTTACCTCATTATGCAAGCACTCCCATTCTTCATATACAGCCACAGCAATAAGTGGACATGTGAACCAGGAAGAACACACAAAAATGTTCATAGTAACTTTTTTTTATAATTGCAAAAAACTAAAAACAATTGATATACTCATCAACAGTAGAATAAATAAATTGTACTGTAGCATACAATGGAATACTATGTAACACTAAAAATGAATGTGCTTCAGAAATCTACAGAAATATGGACATCTCAAAATATGTTGAAGAAGGAAAAGCATGTTATAAATAATGCATATAACATGATTCTGTTCATATAAAATCCAGAAACTGAAAAAAGGAACTCTAATGTTTCAGAGTACATAAAGAAAAGGAGGGAAATATTTACTACAAAAATCATGGCAGCAGTCATCTCTAAGTGGGGAATAAATTGTCCCTGGAAAAAGATACACTAAGGGATTATAGAAAGCCATTAATGGAACCATGTGTTCACTCCAAAAACATTTGTAAGGTAGTGCATATACGCTTTATATACTCATAATGGCTGAGAACTTCCCAAATGGAGAGCAAGGTCTGGGCATGCAGATGTATGACACAACCCCAAAGAGTTTCAACCTAAAGAGGTCTTTACTAACATACATTATTATTAAATTGTCAAAACTCAAAAACAATGTGAGAAATTTGAAAGCAGCTAGAGAGGAGACTATCACATAGAAAAGAATCCCCTAGAGCTATCAGCAGATTTCTCAGGAGACTAGGAGACAGTGGGATAATATATTCAAAGTGCTAAAATAAAACTGCCAACCACGTATACTTTACCTGATAAATTCTCCTTCTTCTGAAGATTTTCTCAACAAATAAAAGCTGAGGGAATTCACCTTAGACCAGCCTTACAAGAATTGCTAAAAGGAGTTCTTCAAGATGGAATGAAAGGATGCTAATTAGTAATATGAAAACATAAAAGTATTAAATTCACTAGTAAAGGTAAGTATACAGTCAAATTCAGAATACTCTATTACTATAAGGGTGGTGTGTAATCACTTTTAACTCTGGCATAAAGGCTGAAAGAAGTATTAAAAATAACTGTAGCCACATTAATTTGTTGGATACACAACATAAATGGATATACAATATAAAAAGATGTAAACTGTGACATTAAAAACATAAAATATGGAAGTGGGAATAAAAAAGTAGAGTTTTTATATGCATTTGAAGTTAATCTGTTATCAGCTTAAAACAGAGTGTTGTAACTATAAAATGTTTTATGTTTCATTATAACCACATTAAAACCCTAGAAAAAGACAGAGAAAAACTCCTTGACATTGATCTTGGTGATGATTTTCTAGATTTGACCCCAAAAAGCACAGGCAACAAAAGCAAATCAAGTGGGTATACATCAAACTAAAAAGCTTTTGCACAGAAAGAACCCAACAAACTGAAAAGGCAGTTTATGGAATGAGAGAAAGTATTTGCAAACCATATATCTAATATGGGGTTAATATAAAAAATATATATGGAACTCATACAACAAGCAAAAAAAGCCCCAAACTGATTAAAATGGGCAGAGGTCCTGAATAGACATTTTTCTGAAGAAGACATACAAATGGCCAATAGGTGTATCAAAAGATGTTCGACATCACTAATATCTGGTAATGCAAATCAAAATCACAGGATATTATATCATACCTGTTAGGATGGCTACTATTGAAAAGTCAAAAGATAAGTTTTGGTGAGGATGTGAAGAAAAGGGAATCCTCATATCCTACCAATGGGAACATAAATTGGTACAGCCATTTTGGAAGAAGTATGGAGGTTCCTCAAAAAATTACAATACAATGATTCTCACTTTTGAGTATAATAAATAAAGGATATATATATATATATATATATATATAGGGCACACGTAAAAGCTAGGAACCATTGAGAGCTAGAAACCACTGATCTACTGCTGCTATCTCAGTTTAAGGAGATGAGTAGGAGAGTGTTTCTTCTTTTCCATTCTCTGGAACAATTTTGTAGAAATGGAATATCTGTTCCTTGAATATTTGGTGTTACCTATAAGAGATTTGGGACTACAAATCCCATCTTTAAAAGTAGTGCTACAGTGAACATCCAAATAGACCTGGGTGAGTTTTTCTCTGGGTCTATGTGCAGTAGCATAATTGCTGGATCACGAGGTATTTGTACACGTAATGTGACTAAGTTCTGCCTGTCTGCTCTCTGAAATGACCATTTCAGCCTAAAACCCAGCAACTGTGCATAAAGACCAGGAGAACACCATGTCCCTGCTAATTCTTGACAGTAAATAATTTTCAAATTTTTGCCACTTTAATAAAGTAATGTATCTATTGTATTGTCTTGTATTTCTTAGGCCTACCAATAACACCAAGCCTCTCTTAAAATGCCTGTTAGTTTTGAGGAGTTCCTCTGCTGAAGATTGCTTTATCCATTTTTTTAAGGGGATGACTGTCCTTTTGTTGCTGTGGTGGATCTGAAGATTGTATATTGTATATTCTAGATATTAACCTCGTATCGGTTTTGACATTGCAAATATGTCTTGTCATTCCAAATCCCACCATTTTTAAAAGAAAAATATTAATTTTAATTTAATCAAAGTAATCAATACTTTGATGGTTTGTGTTTTTGAAATATTGTTTAAGAAGTTCTTTTTGATTCAAGGTCATAAGGATATTCTCCTACACTCTCTCAATATGCTGCCTACACCCCCTACCTCTTTGCTGGATGATTCTTGAAATAAATCTGAGACATACCATGAAATCCATAAATATTACAGTATATATATCCAAAAAAAATGAGTTCTTAAAGAACAATTCCACAATACCATTATCAAGCTTTAAAAAAACTAAGAATAATTTATTAATATCAACAAATTAAAGCAGCTTATTTTTTAGTATGAATGATTGGGAAGTTTAGACAGATACAGAGTTTACAAGAGAGGACTTAATGTGGTAACAGTCCTCTAAGAAAAGTGCAAAGGAGCTTTGGGGAGTTTGGGGAAAGGGGGATGATTTCCAGCATTAAAGAACATCTCACCCAAGGGAAAGGATCAACATTTAGGACACTTTACAACTGTTTGTTTTTGGCTTTTCTCAGAAAAGTGGCTCTGAAGTAGCACATAGAAGGAAATCCCTCTTCTACATGGAATACTTGTGGATTCGTGTTCTTTCCCTTTTCCCTAGTAAGTGGGAAACAACAGGAAGAAGAGTTCAGTTAGAAGCAAAGAAATTGTCATTTACAATTTAGACAAATTCTGAGCATTCAAAGCCAAATTCTGAGGATTCCAATATGGAGTTCATATTCCTAATTAAAATCTTATCTTTAGCCCTTAAGGGTATCTTTAAATTGCTTGCTTGAGACAAGGCTGTCTAGAATTTTGAATTACCAAAATGTACCAAACATTTTCCAATGCCTTTCAGTCTCTCTTTAGTATTTCTGAATAATTCATTCAGGTCTAGCACTAAAATTTAATATCTAAAGATAGATGAGAGGACCTTTTTTCCCCAATTTTCATCTTTTAGGAACTGCATGAGGTTCAAAACAAAACAAAAACAAGTAACTATTCAATAAATAATGATAATTTTGGATTATAACCTATAGATTAAAAAAAACCTCCCTAATCCACATTGGCATAAATAAATAATCAAATAAGTAAATAAGTGAGGGAGAAGGGATAGCTCCTCCTTGCAGCAGAATTTCAGTGAATAAATGTAGAAGAAATGATAGAAATAGAAAATCACCTTTAGGTGATTGTCAAAGTAATAATTGTTACAAAAGAAAACGATTACTGGATGTTAAAATTAGTGAGTAACACATAATGAAAAAGAATATTCAAAGAGCCTCAAAATATCTCACTATTATATACTAATTAATTAAAAAGGGAAAAATAGTTACTTTACAGTGGGGAATCCTGTAAGACACCACCCTAACCAAGGTTAACATCATTAATAATAAAACATACTAATATCATAAACTCCCAACATGATGCTCCAAGAAAGGTATGACATCATTTCTGTGGTACTGCTGATCAAAATGCACAACTTCAGTACAGATCAGCACCCCTCAAAAGCATCAAAGTCATGAAAGACAAGGAAGGACTGAGGAACTATCACAGAGAAAGCAGACCAAGGAGACATGACAACTAAATGAAACATGGGATCCTGGATTGGATCCTGAAATAGGAAAAGGACATCAGTAGAGAAACGAAAGGAAATCTGTAGATTATCTACAGTATTTTGCCAATGTTAATTTTCTTGTTTTGATCATTGTATTATGGTTATGTAAGATGTTAACACTGGGAGTAGTTCAGTGAAATGGGAAATTTCTGAGCTATTTTTGCAACTTTTAGGTTTAAAATTGTTTCAAAAAACAAACCCCTAAACATTAAGGAAAAACAAACCTCTTCCAACAATACATAAGTATATCCTGGTTTCAGTAAAGCCATTGCAAATAACTCCCCCTTTGGATGGCTGGACTGGGCCCTATTGGGACGGGGAGATATGCTCTGCAGAGGAAAGCATTTTCTTGCAGACTGCAAAGTCTCACTAAAGGCTTTGTAGCCCTCAGAACCAGCAATAGAACAGTGAAGTGGGGAAATGATTTTTTATGCTCCATGAATGGTTTAGAACACCTCTGAGAGTAATTTTTATTTGTTCTCAAATAGCTGGAGACATAAAGAACCATTCTTAGGGATAACTGTGTACCAGAGGAAGCCTTCTATGTTACATTCAGAGGTTTTTTTTTTTTTTTTGTCCCTTATGCTTACCTTAAGAATCTTGACCATCCCTCACTCTTCCCTCCATCATGCCCTTAATACCCTCCCTAAATAGACTCTGCTCTCTGAAAGTGAAGTAAGTGTTGGTCAGAAAAAGTCCCATTAAATGTACACACGTGTGTATGCAAGTGTCCATGTGTGTCTGTAGTTTAGGGAGTTCTCATGACACCAGTCTCCAAACTTCTATTTGCCCATCCACAGGAGAACAGCAAAACTGCAGTCAGTAAGTTCATACCTGCTGCTGCAGTCCCTTTTTGTTCCCCTTTTCTCTTTAAATGGCATTTCCCCATCTGCCTTTCCATTTTACATGACTAGCTCTTTTCTGCTTTGTCTTGCCCACTCCCTCCTAAAGCAGAAAGAGATTCAATAGCACTAGTTATACTGACAGTGTACCTGCCAGGCTAATGTAACAGCTCCTTTCCATTCATGGATGGCATCAATTTTTTTTAGGGCTTGGGAAATTGCACATCATGCCGAAGTGATACTAAGTCTTACATTAACCCCGGTGAGCAGNGAATAGCACTAGTTATACTGACAGTGTACCTGCCAGGCTAATATAACAGCTCCTTTCCATTCATGGATGGCATCAATTTTTTTAGGGCTTGGGAAATTGCACATCATGCCGAAGTGATACTAAGTCTTACATTAACCCCGGTGAGCAGGAAATGCTCTTGGCTCCACCAATGCCTTGGGGGCAGGGCTGGGCTCTCAGGCCAACTGCCTTGAAACAAGGCCTCTGACTTAGAAAGTCAACCAAAAAGTCTCCCAGCAAAGCTCTGTCTCACCCCAAAGCCTCCCAGCCACAGTAGGGCCTGGAAAACTTGATCTGTCTCTGTGGACTGTCCAGTTCAGATGTGTGAACCATCCAAAGAAAGCTCTTTTTACACTAAAGCCCTAACTACCTCCAGACTTGCTTCACCATCCTTATCTCTAGACGTGACCGATATGGAAACAGTATCAGGATATCCCCGTATCTTATTAATTAATAAAATTTGCTTGAGGAGAAAGACTGAAATTGATACGAACACTGTTTTTAGTAGTTTAATTTTTGCATGGGCTTCTGCCCAGTCTAGGATCCACTTTGCATGTGGTGACCATGTCTCCTTTGTCTGCTCCAGTCTCCAGACGTCTTTGGATACTGTCTTTCCTTCTACCCCAGCAAGATGGTAACTTATACTTGGGAAAGCTGAATTTCATTAGTTGTCTTAGCCTGGCTGTGGCCACTGGAGTCCACTTCAAGAAGCTGCCATGCTGCAGATGAAGCTGGAGCTGGAACTGCTTCGCTTCTCATTAATCTCCAGTTTGCATAATAGGGAATTCAGGGACGTCTGGGGATCTAGACCAAAGTTTCAAGCTACAAGAACAAGATACTTTTGAAGTCCCATCCTTTATCTTTAAAATTTTTAGGGATTTCACATTTTATTGAATAAATTATGCATTACTTATTTTTAATTCAGAAGGGATACGTCCCTAAATTTCATAGCAAAATGAGCATGTCAGAAAGATGCACCATGTTTATTCCATGGCTAGAAGTATTTATTTGTCCTGTCCCTGCATACTTCAGTCTGAGAACCTCAAACAATGTTATTTTACCATTTCAAATATAAGACAGTGTATTACACAAGCTGTGGTACAAAATGCCTACAATACCGCTCCTATAAGCAAATGCCTTCCAAGTTACGAACAACTGACTTACAAACAAACCTTTGGCTCACAGTCCGCTTATAAGTTGGGAACTCTTTGTACTAATACAATGTCCTTGCCACAGGGTTTTCATAAGCCATTGCAACAAATGCTTTTTTAATTTCTCTGAAAACCCACCTCTTCTTCAAGTTGTACATTGTTGTTGTTGTTTTTTTTCCTCTAGATATCAAATTGCCTTTAAGCAGAACTTCCTAGTATGAATATCTAGGTGGGAAAATAGTCTGACAACAAAAAGAAGATAAATGAAAAAGCAAGAGTGAACAGAACTCATTTCTAAGCAAGGGCCTTTGATTCTGTACTTTGTCCTTCGGCTTCAGAATTCAATTTTCCTACTCAATTTTCTGCTGTTCAAATGATGCAGTTGTTTCGTTGCTTAGATATAGATGGTAGACTTCAGCTCTGAAAGCAACAAAGTTGGTGAAAAGCTCACCAGAAGCCAACTTCTTCTCTTTTTAACCTTTTGTCCAGGCAGGCTCTTTGTATTTTTGAAGAGATCAAAGGCAAGTGCAGGTGAACAGCAGTGTTGGCCAGCGAGTGCCACAAAAGGCACGCCCCCGGGAAGCCCTGGGAATTTTATTCTTCTTGGAAAACAGTTTTTACTGAAAGGAGAGGAGGAGAGTAGGGTATTATATAAATAATCCTAGAGGTCACTGAGTCAACTTTTGAACTTCTATCCCCATTTTAGATTTGAGTCATGGCTATTATGGGTTTTGGCTATGGAAACCTCTGTCAGGGAGTAAAAATCTTTTCTTCCCCTCATGTGATTTTTTTCCCTACCCTGCTGCTCTCTCTCCCTCATGCTTGGAGGGGAGCGACATCACTTAGGTAGCCACCCTTTCTGGGTTCCTTTCAGATGGAAAACACACCAAGGAAACCACCTGTGGTCACTAGAATTTAGAAGGTGTCATGTGTGGATCATAATGCTCTAAAATCTGACTTCCTGAGTGATTTTGTCTTTTCAAGATGGAGTACTTCTCTCTCCTCTCTTACAGTTTGAGATACTCGGATGCCACAGGGAGCCTTGAGATGTAGCATATGTAAAGAGCCCCACCTGAGTGCATGACCCATGCCAAAAATAGAAGTAGGTCAAACTTCATGCCATTCACATAAAATTCGTAGCCTCTGAGAATTTATCCTTTATATTAGGTGTCTGCAAACTATAATTCTCAGGCTAAATCTGGCTCACAGCCAGGTAGTTTTTTTGTTATTATTCGGCCTACAAGTTAAGACTGTTTTTTATACTTTTTTTTTTTAAGATTTATTTATTTGAGAGAGAGAGAGTGTGTGTGCATGAGTTAGGGAGGGGCAGAGGGACAGGGAGAGAGAGTTTTAAGCAGACTCCATGCTGAGCATGGAGCCCAATACTGGGCTTGATCTTACCACCCTGAGATCACAACCTGAGCAGAAACCAAGAGCCAACCACTTAACCAACTACACCACCAAGTGCCCCTCCTTTTTATACCTTTAAACGTTTGGGGGAAACCAAAAGAAGAATATTTTGTGACACATGAAAATTACTTGAAATTCAAATTTCAATGTACATGAATATAGTTTTATTGGAACACAGCCATGCCTGTTCATTTATTGCTTTTGGCAGCTTTTGTGGCCCAACTGCTGAGTTGAGTAGTTGCAAGAGAAACCGTGGATGGCCTGCAGAGCCTAAAATATTTACTATCTGGCCTTTTATGGGAAAAGTTTGTCAACCCCTGTTCCATATCCACTGAGAATTCATTCTTGCCCAGTGATGTGCAGCAGGGGGTAGAGCACACGTGGGGCAGGCCCGGTGCTGTCAGGGAGTGGAGGAGGCATGTCAAGAGAAACATGGCAGCTCTTTGGAAGGCACGTTTGCCAGGGTCACAGGTTCTCTGCAGCTAAAGCTGTTCTTTGCTTTGCTCTGAAGAGTTCCATGCATGTTTTTAATGGAAGAAGCTAAGACCCAGTAAAAGGTGGACACATTAGGTCACAAAAAGCAAGGAAAGAGTATCTGTACCACAGACACAGTTTTCTCTATCTCTGACACCTGCTCTCTGTCTCGCTGTCTTTTATGGTTCCACTTGAAATAAGAGTTAGAGGAAGATGAGAAGCAGGAGGAAGAGGGAGTAGAGAGACAGAAAGAAAGAGAGAGAGAGAACATTTTAGATGAAAGCAGAATATTGTGGTAATAAAGGACAAAGTAGAAGTCAAAGTGAGAAAGGCAGAGAGAAAAGATTATGGAATACTGAGAAAGGTCTTGCAACAAGGGCTCTGAGCCATAAAAATGGGGCCATCTTCAATTACTACTACAATATAAGCTTTCTAAAAAGAGGCCACAGAGGCTTGATTGATTGATTGGAATAAAGATCAAGAAAATAAGGACATAGAAAGAGGGTAGAAGTGAGACATGACATCAAAAATTAATTTTGCCAACTGTAATATGATAAAAAGTAGTTTTTATGCTTTTTGTCATGGATTTAATTTTTTGGAGTCTTAATTTGAATAAAAGCTTATACATGAGCCTGATACGCAGATGACACCAAGATAGACCAGCTGTGGCTGAAGCTGGCCTGATCTCTGAGCATGCACAGCCGTCACCAGGAGTTTCCAGAGTATAATCCAAGGCCTCTCTCTCTCTATCTCTGTTTCTCTTTCTATCTCTCTCTATCTCTCAAAAGAATAATCACCACTTTCTCATCTGAGGAGGATCATTTTGACTATATGGAGTCGATCTAACTGCCAGAAAGAAAGAGGACATAAACATGCGTTTGCAGTCTCTGTCCACACTGGACTTGTAGAACTGCCATAAAAATGGTTTATAGTTTGGTAATCACACAGATGAATTCACAGCTCACGCATTTTTAAGCTATGTTGTAATTCTCCCGTGAAACTCCAAAACACTAAGTAAAGGGTTAGCCTATGATGCCTATGAAGCAGACGTAGGTTTGTTTCATGTAGTGTTGGGCAGCTTTTTAGGACACCACACACTTTGAAAAGGAGGACCCGTAACCTCCAATTTTAAAATAATGACATTAGCAGTACAGGGACCACCAATTCTTGAAGTGAATAGAGTTCTTTGTGACCTCAATCCCTGGCAGATTTAGATTCATAAAGACATTTGTCATTTGTGTCGGACAAGTTAGTACGAACAATTAAGGGTCAATTTATTGACAGAGTTGAAACATAACAACTGGTCTTCCTTTAAAGAATTTTCCGTTCTTGTTCACTCTGTGGCACAGAGGTCAACTTGTTAGAAGACCAGGAGACATAGGGATTTCTACACATTCCTTGTCATTTGTTCAGATCACACATTAGAAACCACACACGAGAGTGTGCCAAACACACCTGCCTCTTTCTCCCTCACATTTATAACCACCGTTTCGTAATGGAGCATGGAATTCCGCGACTTCATGACATAGCAGGACTACTTGGATACATCCCCAACAAAAATGGCTTTAGACCTTGCTAAATATTTTGCCTTGAAAAATGTATTACCAACAACATTGTCTTGGAAATGAATGTACATTGAGGAAACAGGTAAATAAAACCTTTACCCCTCCAGCTTCATCTCTTCCCTGTGGCTAAAGGAAACATTATATTTCCCATCAGCTCTATCCCAAAATCAACAGGAAGAGAAATATTAAGTACAAAGTACAAATTATCTTCTATTTACATAAAGAAGTCTCCCCTAAGGAGCCAATTAACATTTAATGTGAGTTCTTCAAAAGAGAACCACATGCCTTCTGGGTAGGCAGTTATCAAAATCAGCAGATGTTCAAGTGAACACTGGGAATCACAGCCTCGTGCTGAAAACAGGAACTGTATAATTCATCTCCAGTGCCAGCTAAAATCATGGAGCCCACCAAAAGTTCTGCTAAATAAATCAGTCACAGTGATCATCAGTGGCTTATAGGGTTTATGACCTCTGAATATGAAGGGCAGAAGTTAGGGGGAAATGTTATTGCTCTTGCACAGGCTGTTAAAATTGAACAAAAATGTAAGAAGTAACATCAGCGTGAAATGACTGTTTTTCTTGTACAGAAACTCTATCAAAATTGAGGGTGTATTTTGGAGCAGTAATAAATCTGATTTGCTCCATCTGGGGTTTGAACAATTGTCAGATGATTATGCCTCAAATAGATCTTTAGGGTTCCATTTCCCTGTACCAAACTACAAAGGGTTTTTAGGGTCTGCTACTTACTCTGACAAACTGAGCACTATGCTCCTGCATGAAAGCCTAAGAAGGTCAGAGAAATTTAGAAAGATTAAATGCATTATGATTCTGAAAATGAATTGTTGGGGCAGAGAAATGCTGGAGAACCTCATGGCTCTTTTGCAGTAATGTCTAGTTTAAGGATCAAAATGGGGAGGAGAGTTGAATGTTTGAGGGAGAAGGGATGTGGAGGAGAGAAGACAGCCATAATGCACACAGTTACATGATGGCAGGTTATTATTTGACAGTAAGTTTGAAGTGGATCCAAAGAATAGTAAATGAAAAGGCTAATGCCAACAGGTGGGAAATGTTTGGCATCGTTTGTGAATGTGATAACTGAAGGGACACTTCCCCCAGGAGGACCTGGAAAATTCGCTGGTTTTAAAAGCCATCCTGTGTGTCACATGGATAAAGGGAGCTCGAGCTTAAAGAGGTCTTTATGATTTTCAGCAATAACTAGGCAGCAAGACTCATAATCCACAGGATAATGGTATATTTTGTAGTCTGTAGGACAACAGCTCATAGCCTTGTAGCAAGGTAGAAAGCACAGAGAAAGGCTAAGCAAAGTGCAGAATGCAACAAATTTAAATTCAAATTAACCACCACTCCAGTAGCTGTATATTGCTCTGGGGGAAAGTCTCTAATAGTCAATTGATCGACAAATATGAGTGGAATACAAAGCACAGACCTAGTGCTGAGCAAGGTGCTATGAGAAAGACAAAAGCCCAAGGAGTTTAAGGTCTAGCCAGAACACAGGGCTTATCCACGAAAGCCATTTAATGAAATAAAATGCATAAAATAATATATCAGATTATGTGATACTAATAATTTGAAGCTATGAATAAATATAATAGAGTGTCAATCATTGCTAAACAGAAAATTCAAAGAATAAAATGGGCTAGCTTCACCAAGGAAGGCTTTAAGAGGAGTAATTCACAAAAGGTTTCTCAAGAGTGTAGTGGCTCAGCACACCCTCCCTAGTATTAGTATTGGTGGGAGAGGGGCATAACTGCAACTAGGGAGGGGTATTTTTTTTTAATTTTAATTTTTTGGTGTGGCAAAATACACATAACACACCAATGAGAAAAACCATTTACTATCTTGGGACCAAGGAGATGAAATGTCTAACAACGCACAAGACAGTGTCCCACAGTGAGGAATTTCCTACCCAAAATGCCAGTGGTGCTCCTATTATGAAACACTGCAAAAAGACGAAATACCAAGAAATAGTCCATTGAAGTAAATCAAATACCAATGGAGCCATAAACTTCGGAGAAAGTACTGAAAAAGAGGCATAGATCCAGAGAACACTGACAAGATTCAAGATAACTTTGTAACTAAGTATGAGTGACAAATAAGAATGAGAACTAGGAGTTATCTGTGTGACTGAGGACAGGTCTGATCACTGTTGGATCCTATTCTTATTTATTTACAAAATAAGGGTGTGAAATCTCTGAAGTTTCTATCAACTCCCACGTTCTATGGTCTTTTGACACTAGATTTTTGAGCCTAAAAACTGACTGTCATAAGTGTAAATGAAGACATTTAGAAGCCTGGCAACAACTATAGAAAGGCCCTGACTTTGAAAAGCTCGCGAGGTTGGTAAGTTTGAATCGATAATTCCTCAACTGTCTTCATTTCAGCATTTTCCCACCAAATACCTGCCCAGGAACATTCTTATGGGCTCCCAATTGCTGAAACTTCCTGAATTGCTCTGGAAGGACTTGACTTTCTAGGGCCATATTCCATACCCACAGGTATTTTTCATATTTCTATCAGTCAGCTGCCGCTATATAACCAACCACGCCCAAACCTACTGCCTTACATTGTAAGCCTTAAAATAACAGTCATTCTTTTTCATGAGCTGTGGGTGGGCTAGGCAGTATTGTTGATCTAGAACAACATAAACTGATCTCAAATATGTTTGCTCCTAATGCATTTTGTGGTCAGCTAGCTAATCAACAGGGGTTGGCCGATCTAGACTATTCCAATCTTGTTCTCATGAGTGTGACAGGGATTCAAGAGCAGAAATGTCTTATGGCCTAAATGTGGAACTGGTACGCTGTCATTTCTTTCACATTTTATTAGCAAGAAAAAAGGCCAGACTCCATCTCTTTAATGGGAGGAGCTTACAAAGTCATTTTGCAAAAGACATGATCATTGAGAAGAATGGAACGTTTGGGCCATTTTTGTAATCAATCTACCATCAAACTTTATCTGTCCTTTCCTCTTCCCTCTCAGGATATAGCTAAGTGATGGCTAATAATAGCCCTCTAATCAAGATGATGCCTTCTTCAAGGATAGGGATGACTAAGTCTTTAATCTTGGTATCCTTGGTTAAAGCGAGCTCTTAAAAAATACTTGTTGAAATGACAGAAACTAATTTACAAGGGCATTTTAATGCTTACTATGGAAAACCTCTTTTTTACCTTTTCTCCTCTGAGAGTTAAACAATTTAAGAATATGTTTTATAGAATGCTATTGTATTGATTTGGACTATTACACATTACTGGAAAATTTTAAAGCTGTAATTATACTACATAGCATATTTTTAAAATCTTATTTAGCTTGTAACTCTTATATTATGTTGGGGACTCAATATGATTCTTCACTAATGAGCAACAGAATGTTTTCAGTTAATAGCTAGACAAAAGCAGCTAAACTAACATGACTAGGGAATTCTCAGAGTAGAGAGATGGAACTACTCTGAATTAGCATAACATGTGATTTTAGGTTTATTTTTTGCATGGTTTAAGCCGAAACCTGGTTTATCATTCTTCTTCACCCTGATTATTTTTAGAATATTTAACACGACGATGAAATATCTATTGCAGTTTTCTTTATTTGCATTTGCTCTCCACTTATGAAAGAGCCATCTTTATTTTTTTTATTTTTTATTTGAGTATAGTTGACACACAATGTTACATTGTTTTCAGATGTACAACATAACGATTGAACTTCTCTATATATTATGCTATTAAAGCCATCTTTATTTTTTTATTAATGATTTTTTTTATTATATTATGTTAATCACCATACAGTACATCCCCAGATTCCGATGTAAAGTTCGATGCTTCATTAGGTTGCGTATAACACCCAGTGCACCATGCAATACGTGCCCTCCTTACTACCCATCACCAGTCTATCCCATTCCCCCACCCCCTCCCCTCTGAAGTCTTCAGTTTGTTTCTCATAGTCCATAGTCTCTCATGTTTCATTCCCCCTTCTGATTACCCCCCTTTTCTTTATCCCTTTCTTCCCCTACCGATCATCCTAGTTCTTATGTTCCATAGATGAGAGAAATCATATGATAATTGTCTTTCTCTGCTTGACTTATTTCACTTAGCATTATCTCCTCCAGTGCCGTCCATGTTGCAGCAAATGTTGAGAATTCGTTCTTTCTGATAGCTGAGTAATATTCCATTGTATATATGGACCACAGCTTCTTAATCCAGTCATCTGTTGAAGGGCATCTCGGCTCCTTCCATGATTTGGCTATTGTGGACAATGCAGCTATGAACATTGGGGTGCATATGGCCCTTCTCTTTACTACGTCTGTATCTTTGGGGTAAACACCCAGTAGTGCAATGGCTGGGTCATAGGGTAGTTCAATTTTTAACTTTTTAAGGGACCTCCACACTGTTTTCCAGAGTGGCTGTACCAACTTGCATGCCCACCAACAATGTAGGAGGGATCCCCTTTCTCCATATCCTCTCCAGCAATTGTTGTTTCTTGTCTTGTCAATTTTTGCCATTCTAACTGAAAGCCATCTTTAAAATCTCATCTTTCAATTGATTCTTACTATCAATTATTGGATTAATTAGGACTTGCTACTTTGATTTAAAAAGAAAAACCATGGGGAGCCTGGGTAGCGCAGTCGTTAAGCGTCTGCCTTCGGCTCAGGGCGTGATCCTGGTGTTATGGGATCGAGCCCCACATCAGGCTCCTCCGCTGGAAGCCTGCTTCTCCCACTCCCCCTGCTTGTGTTCTCTCTCTCACTGGCTCTCTCTCTCTGTCAAATACATAAATAAAACCTTTAAAAAAAATAGAAAAGAAAAACCCACAACAAACGAACAGTGTGTTTTGTCTTTGATGTACCAGGACTTACTCTCAAGGGAGCATAAAACATGGGCTATGGCACAACTTAATAATTCTTTGGGTGGTTTTAGACACAATCACAACAAAAGCCAAATAATTTGGGTAGATACTTCTCTTTCTTGCTGGTTTCACAATAACCATCTCCCTAAGTAACAGTGAAGACTTTGGAACAAGTAGGTTTTTGGTCGTGGTCAAAACTGGCAACTTCTCAGACTGTTATTAACCTCTTCAGCAAGGTGCCTGGGTGGCTCAGTCAGTTAATCCTCCATCTGCCTTCAGCTCATGTCATGATCCCGGGACCCTGGGATAAGCCCTGCATCTGATTCCCTGCTCAGCAAGGAAACTGCTTCTCCCTCTCCCTCTGCCACTCCCCCTGCTTGTGCTCTTGCCCCCCTCCCTCAAATAAATAAATAAAATCCTTTAAAATATATTTTAAAAAACCCTCTTCTGTATCCTCTGGAAAACACAATATTTGTGACAATTAAATTACTTAATTCAAGTAAAATATGAAGTATAATGTCTGCACATAGTAACCAATCATTAATATTAACTGTAGCTCTGTTAACTTGTTTCAGGAATTAGCCCTTGCTCTTGCACAAAATGGGACCCCCAATGCTGACTCTGAAGAAATGATGAGTATTGCATTCCAAATGAACATAGCTTGTCACTATCACTATTGAGTTGAAAAGTGAAAGGTCACTTTATCCAAGGAACTAAGGCCTAAAAGGGAAGGTGAAACATAACCACAGTATTAGAAAAAAATGAATATTTAACACCAATGAAAACTCAATATCCAAAAGATGTTGATGATTTTGAAAGAGATCTAAAATAGATTCTTTGTTGAATCATTGAACTTTACATTGGAAACCGGGGATGTACTGTATGGTGACTAACATAATATAATAAAAAAATTAAAATAAAAAATAAAATAGATTCTTTGTGTGAAAAAACTGGATAGTTATGTCGCACAATGCACATGAATAAATTCCAGGTGAAAGAACATCTCTAACACCAACATTGGAGTGGAAAAGTATTTCAATAAGAAACAAAAAGCATAGACCAAGAGGGAGAAGACTAATACATTCGATTTCTTTAAATTCAAGAACAAACAGGAACATTTTGTGTGAAATATAAGTTGCCATAAATAAATTTAAAAACAAACCTCTGACTAGGAAAACACAAATAACTGGCCAATGATTATTATTCAAACATATAAATATAACTGCAAATGGATATGAAAATTCAAACCAAACAAGAAAATGAGCAAAGGATATAAATATGTATAGAAACCAAGACCTGAATGTCCAACAAATATCAGAAAAGATGCTCTATTTCCCTGATAATGAAGGAAATACAAATTAAAACAACATGAGCAAACTATAACACGTTGAACAGTTTGGAAAAAAAAAGTTTAAATCTGGCAAAATCAACAGTTAGTAAGGAATGAAAAAGTGGGACTGTCAAGGCATTTCTGGAGGGGTTAAAAGTTGGCACCCCTTTGAGTGTACTTCGTATCTAGAAAATGTGAAGATGTGTCTATTGTATAACCTAGCTGTTCTAATGCCTGCTGTATAACCTAGAGACATTCTCCCACATGCATATTAAGATGCAATATACATAATGAGAGAAGTATGGGAATGTTTACAGCAGCCCTGTTTAAAAGAGTGAAAAATTCATATAAATTGTGTTAGTCATACAATGGAATATTGCACACATTTAAAATTAATGAACTAGAACTACATGAATTTTATAGATCAACCTTGAAAAAGTTTCAATGAAAAACACATTGCAAAATGCTACAGCAAGTATGACACTATTTAAAACTTAGAAAACATACAATGTTATATTACATAAATGAGTTATTAATACATGTCACTGTGAATGTAAAAACTTTGGACAGAAAGGACACCCTTCATTTTCAGGCAAGTGGCTGCATCTGAGAAAGAAGGAGAAGAGAATCTGTGAGAATATAAAAAACTTCTGTTGGCTCCATGCATTTTATTTCTTTAACAAAAATTCTTAATACATGAAAATGTCAACATTCAAATAATGTGTTTGACATATATGCACATATTAAAAACAACTTTTAAAAATAATACTTTTTGGGTTTTTTTACATTCTTGAAATATTGTGTCATAGAAGAGGAAAAGTTTACCAATCCTTTAGGAATACTCATAAAGTCATCAGTAAACTGAAGCATATTGTAAAATTCACATTTCCAGCTGTCACTCATTGGGTGATTTCCATCTTAAAGAAGACAACTGAGACCAAGAGCTATATCAATTTCCAAACAAAAACTCCAAAACTACATGCTCAAACTCATAATTATTATTCCTAGCAGAAATTCTCAGATCTTTAATTAAAGCCTATTATATGTAATATTATAAGATTGGCTTAAAGTAATTAGAAGTACAATATTATTAGAGAAAAGAAAGAGAAGAAATAAAAATACATAAAAAAGGCATGAAATGTGTATGTGAAACGGTTGCTATTAAATATACCTATAAGTAAATCCATAAAAGCCTAGACTTATACTTCATTAGGCCCTAAGAGTACCATACCAAATGGCACAGTACTATATGGTGGTAATGATTACAAATAACTAATAACACTTGTAATTATGTTCTATATACTCTAAGAATGTAGGAACAATACATTTTAGAAAAATGCCCACCCAAAAAGTTAATCTTTTTTGTTTTCCTTTTGAAAAATAATGGGCTTCACTTCCGTTTTCCACATTGTAATAACAGCCTTAACCCGAAGGTGTGATTCTAAGAATGGGAATTGCAGACAGTATAAGATTATAAATTTTGCGAGGATATGAAACAAATATTTCCTTTAAATGCAATTTGCTACTTTTATAACATACAGCTTCCCTGAGTGTGTGATTCAAATAGAATATCTAAAGGGGAGGGGAAAGATCTCTTTTTCGTGAACAAATAATAATTCTAAAATTCTTTGTATACAGGAAGAATAGTGCAGCTTTTTAACCCTGTATGTTATACATGGTATCTATGAATATTCAAAATAAGGATTAAACATTAATAATATGCAATGATAATTCATTTTATAGATTTGTTTTTTACCTCTAATTCTGTTCTCTTAGTTTAACTGAAGTCACATTTGATTTAAAACAAAATGTAATGAAGAAAAATGGAATCACTGAGGGTAATTTGCAAGAGATGGAGAGAAGATTGTAATGATAACTTTTGTGATGTTTTATAAATTATTTTTAGTAGACTTTATTTTTTAAGACTTTATTATTTTAGAGCAGTTTTAAGTTTATACAAAATTGAAAGAAAGGTACAGAGATTTCTCATACACTCCTGTTCTACACCTGCATAACCTCCCCATTATCAACAACCCCAACCAGAGTGATACAGTACATTTATTATAATTGATTAACCTACATTTAACGTCATAATTACCCAAGGTCCTTGGTTTACCTTAGGGTTTTCTCTTGGTGTTGTACATTCTATGGATTTGGATGAATGTATAATGACATATATCCATCATTATACAGTTGATTCTTTTTTTTTTTTAAAGATTTTATTTATTTATTCGACAGAGATAGAGACAGCCAGCGAGAGAGGGAACACAAGCAGGGGGAGTGGGAGAGGAAGAAGCAGGCTTCCAGCAGAGGAGCCTGATGTGGGGCTCGATCCCAGGACTCCGGGATCACACCCTGAGCCGAAGGCAGACGCTTAACCGCTGTGCCACCCATGCGCCCCTATACAGTTGATTCTTAAACAACACAGGGGTTAAGGTGCTAATCCCTTGTGAAAATCCACATATTAATCACTATTAGCCTACTGTTGACCAGAAGAAGCCTTATCAATAATATAAAGTTGATTAATATGTATTTCATATATTATATATACTATAACCTGTATTCTTACAATAAAATAAGCTAGAGAAAAGAAACTATTAAGAAAATCATAAGGAGGAGAAAATACATTTACAGTACTATACTATAAAAAGTCCCCTTATGGGTGGACCTGTTCAAACCTGTGCTGTTCAAGGCTCAACTGTATATATAGTTGTGTGTGTATATATATATATATATATAACTGTACATATATATAACTGTATATATAGCATATACAGTGTAACACTGCCCTAAAAATCCTTAGTGTGCCACCTGCTTATCCCTCCTCTCCTCCAGCTGTTGGTAACCACTGATCTTCTTTCTGTCTCCATAGTTTTGCCTTTTCCAGAATGTCATGTGGTTGGAATTATATAGAATATAGCCTTTTCAGATTGACTTCTTTCACTTAGTAATATACATTTCAATTTCCTCTGTGTCTTTTCGTGGCTTAATAGCTCATTTCTTCTTTAATACTGACTAATATTCCATCATCTGGATGTACCACAGTTTATTGATCCATTCAGCTACTGAAGGACATCTTGGTTATTTTTAAGTTTTGGCAATCATGAATAGAGCTACTATAAACATCTATGTGCAGGATTTTGTGTGGACAGAAGTTATCAAATCCCTTGGGCAAATACTAAGGAACGTAATTGCTAGACTGAATGGTAGAGTATGTTTAGTTTTTAAGAAACCACCAAACTCTCTCTTAAAGTGAGATACCACTTTGCATTTCCACCAGCAATGAATGAGTGTTATCGCTCCACATCCTCACCAGCATTTGGCCTTACCAGTGTTCCAGATTTTGGCTGTTCTAATAGGTGTGTAGTGATATCTTGTCATTTTAATTTGCATTTCCCTGTTGACATATGAGTCAGAACATATTTTCATATGCTTGTTTGTCATCTGTATGTCTTTTCTGGTGGGGTGTCTGTCAAGGTCGTTAGCCCATTTTTAATTGGCTTGCTTATATTCTTATTATTGAGTTTTAAGAGTTCTTTGAATATTTTGGATAACAGTTTTTTATTAGATGTGTCCTTTGAAAATATTTTCTCCCAGTCTCTGGCTTATCTTCTCATTTTCTTGACATTGTCTTTCACAGAGCAAAAATTTGTAATTTTAGTCAAGTCAATTATTATATTTAACTTAGTCAAGTCAATTATATAACGTCAATTATTTCTTTCATGGATCTGGCCCTTAGTTTTGTATCTAAAAAGCCATCCATACTCAAAGTCATCTATAGTTTTCTCCTATAGACTCTCCTAGGAGTTTTATAGTTATGCCTTTACATTTATATCTGTAATCCATTTTGAGTTAATTTTTGTGAAGTGTGTAAGGTATATATCTTGAATCATTTTTTTTCACATTTGATGTCCAGTTGTTCCAGCACCATTTGTTGAATACTATTTTTGCCTCATCTCTTTGCCTTTGCTCCTTTGTCAAAGATCAGTTGACTAACATTTATGAGTCTGTGTCTGGGCCCTCATTTATTTGTCTATTCTTTCCCCAATACCACACTGTCTTGATTATTATAACTTTATAGTAAATCTTGAAGTCAGGTAGTGTCAGTCTTCCAACTTTGTTCTTCTCCTTCAAAATTGTGTTGGCTATTCTCACTCTCCATATAAACATTAAAGTCAGTTTTTTAGTATCCATGAAATAACATTTTGTGATTTTAATTGAGATTACATTGAATCTGCAGATCAATTTAGAAAGAATTAACGTCTTGACAATATTGAGTCTTCCTATCTATAAACATGGAATATTCCTCTATTTATTTAGCTCTTCTTTGATTTCATTCTTTCAAGTTTTGTGGTTTTCCTCATAGAGAACTTTTATATATTTTGCTAGAGTAACACTTAGATTTTCCATTTTTGGAGGTGCTAATATAAATGGGATTGTGTTCTTAAGTCCAATTCCACTTGTTCTTTGCTAGTATATTAAGAAAGTGATTGATTTTCATATATTTATTTTGTATCCTGCAATCTTGCTATAATTACTTAATAGTCCCAGGAAGGTTTTTTTTTTCTGTCAATTCTTTCAAATTTTATATGTAGATCATAATGTCATCTGTGAACGAAGAAAATTGTATTTCTTTCTTCTCAATCTGTATACTTTTTACTTCCTTTTCTTGTCTTATTACATTAGCTAGAACTCCTAGATACTGAAAAGGAGTAGTGAGAGGTGCCATCTTCGCCTTATACCCAATCCTACTGGGAAAGTTTTGAGTTTCTCACCATTGAGTATGATATTAGCTGTAGGTTTTTTGTAGATATTCTTTATCAAGTTGAAGAAGTTCCCCTATATTCCTAGTTTGCTGAGACTTTCTTAAAATCATGAATGGGTATTATTTTGTCCAGTGCTTTTTCTGCATCTATTGATATGATCGTGTGATTTTTCTTCTTTAGCCTGTTGATGTGATGAATTACATTAATTGATTTTCAAATGTTGAATCAGCCTTGCATACCTGGGATAAAACCCACTTGGTCATGGTGTATAATTTTTTTATACAATGTTGGGTTTATTTGCTAATATTTTGTTGAGAATTTTTGCATCTATGTTTATGAGAGATATTGCTCTATAGTTTTCTTTTCTTACAATATCTTTGTATGGTTTTGGTATTAGCATAATACTGGCCTGTTGAATGAGTTAAGAAGTACTCCCTCTAATTCTATATTCTGAAAGAGATTGTATATAATTGGTGCAACTTTTCCCTTAAATATTTGGTAGAATATGCCAACCAACCCATCTGGGCCTGGTGGCTTCAGTTTTGGAAGGTTATTTATTATTGATTCAATTTCTTTAATAAATATAGGTCTATTCAGATTGTCTATAT
Source organism: Ailuropoda melanoleuca (assembly GCF_002007445.2). NCBI lineage: Eukaryota > Metazoa > Chordata > Mammalia > Carnivora > Ursidae > Ailuropoda > Ailuropoda melanoleuca. Next base: position 114,489,218 of record NC_048220.1, on the reverse strand, counting down.
CTTCTTGTGTAAGTTATGGCAAGTTGTGTTTTTCAAGGAATTAGTCTGTTTTACCCAGGTTATCAAGCCATAGGCAGAGAGTTGTTCACTGTATTCTTTTATTATCCTTTTAATGTCCATAGTATCTGTAACAATATCCCTGCTTTCATTTCTGGTATTAACAACTTCTATCCTCACTTTTTTTTGTTTAGCCTGGCTAAAGGCTTATAAATTTTATTGGTATTTTCAAAGAATGAGCTTTAGGTTTCATTGATTCTCTCTATTGTTTTCTTGTTTTAAATTTTACTGATTTCTGCTCTATATAAAATTTTTTTTTAATTGGCAGGAGAAAGGCTAAGTCTGGGCTTCTAATTCTCTTGATTAAAAGACTGAAGAAAGCTGTATCTCTATTAAATAATATATAATCTTGTGAAGTTCTTTAGAAGAGCAACAGAATATTTTATTGATATGGAATGTCAAACTACAACTTTTAAAACTCTCTCCATTTTCAGGACTCTTGGGAGGCTTAATTGTTTAAGTGTCTACCTTCAGCTCAGGTCATGGTCCCAGGGTCCTCGGATTGAGTCCCTGTTCTGGGCTCCTTGCTCAGTGGAGAGCCTGCTTCTCCTTCTGCCTGCCACTTCCCCTGCTTGTGCTCTCTCTCTCTCTCTCTGACAAATAAATAAATAAAAATCTTTTTAAAAATTATTTAAAAAATTAAAAAATATAAACTCTCTCCATTTTCCTCTATTATAACACTTCACCTTTGGGATCTATAATCTTCAATGATATCTTACTAGTATTTCATGGATTTTTAAAATTATTTTCTCTTCCATTAGAATTAAACATATAACCAACAGGTTATTTCTTTTTTTAAAGATGTTATTTATTTATTTGAGAGAGAGAGAGCACTAGCAGGGGGAGGGGCAGAAAGAGAGGGAGAGGGAGAAGCAGACTGCCCCCTGAGCAGGGAGCCCAACGCGGGGCTCCATCCCAGGACCCTGCAATCATGACCTGAGCAAAAGGTAGATGCTCAACTGACTGAGCCGCCCAGGCGCCCTCAACAGGTAACTTCTAATATGCATCCAAACCAGACTGAAGAGACACCTCCTTTGATGTTGGAGGAGGTCATCGTGAGGACATGACCATCAGTTGACCAGTGATCTGGATTTGGGCAATTGCAGGCTCTTTACTGCCTCTCCTATCCTTAGGATTGACATTCTGTCCACCATTTCCACACTAGGAGCTGTTTCAAGGACATAACCTTGAGAAAGTAAGGTGTTGTTGCATCCATCTGGACTGAAAACATGACTGAAACCAGTTAAGGCTTCTAAATAAATTTTAAGATTCTGGTGGGTAGGTGTGGAGATCTACATATTTTGTGGCCACCCAAGAAAAACTTCCCATGTAAGTTCCTTTGCTTATTAAAACTGCCACTTACCAATTTGGAATAGTCTGCCTCTTTTTTCGGTCTCTCCTTGACCTCTGTATATGCAAGCCAATTTCAGATTTCACCCAGGGAACTCTGAGGTTGCAACATCAATATTTGGTCTACTTCATGCTCTCTCCATTTTTGTCTTAATTGTATTATTGCTAATATTAGCCTGTCAAATTTCTCCATCTTCCTTTTGCTTATTTTAAATAATGCAGGAAAATTTAATAAAACATTCAAATGGATCTACAAACAAGTACCATTGTAATACAAAGATAGTTTTTTATGGAAACCAAACAAGATGACTGGTAGGCAGAGATGGAAGGCAATGCTTGACATTCTGTTAATGGATAAAATTCTAAATTTGAAAAAAGAAAAGTAGTTTAAGGGCAGTAGACTAAAAGTTGAGTTCTCATAGATCACACAGATCTGCTTATATGTTTTGGTTAAAGTGTGAAGATTTAAGTAGCATGTCTATTGAAAAAGAAGAATCACACACATAAGCACACACACACACACACACACACACACACACACACACACACACACACATACTCCAGGTCCAGAATTTGGTCTAAATTAAGAGAGAGTGGTGTCTCCTACTGGATACTAGCAAACTATACCATGTAGTTTGACTCTGAACTTAGCATAGTTACAGAACATGGGATTAAATGTATTCTTGAAGACACCAGTTTATTTGAAAATGTGATATAGTCAGATTTTCTGACCAAAACTACCAGCTTTGGCCAAAGGCTAGCTGCTCTTTCCCACTTGCTTCTTGTCTAATGCTGCCACCTTATCTTGCTTCTTCAAGATTGTGGTCAATAATAAAATACTATCACTAGACAGAATCCAGTGAAACCCATTTCAGACAGTTTTTTAAAAAAGATTCCTTTGTTACTAGAGCACAGATACAATCAAGTGTTAAGAATCCAGAAAGGACTTACGGTTGAGTAAGTCAAATGTATCAGCCATTAGTACAGCAAAAAGGAGTCAAATAACAAGCCAAACAACCTGCCTGACCCCGAGTCTACAGGTGAAGTGACAGACAACATATAGTTGGTATGAAAGAGAAGTGAAAAAATAAAGATGGAAGCCAGATCCTAATACCCTCTCCACTAGAAGACCTTATAATTTCTCTATTGCTTTTATTGCTACACTCTCAATATACGGGTTTCGTAAATTCTTCTGCTTCCATTCTGGCCACTGTTCAAATCTTACAATGCCACCTGATATATTCCTCTAACACAACTGCCCCTGCAACAGAAGAATCACATTCAGAGCCTTGATGACCAGAGCGATTAGTAGGAGCCTGTTGTTATATCCAGGACTCCCTTCCTCTTCTCTTGACTTTCACAGCAATGTCCAAACAACTGCCAATACCTTCTGTGTGGTTTGTGGATGTCATGCATGGCTGTCCCTCCTATGGATCTGCTGCTAGATTATTATATCCGTTCTGGTGAGTCATATGATTCCCACTTGTATTTCTGAGAGACAATTTCTTCCTGTCTCATGGCCACCATCTCGCATATATCACTAGGTAGAGCCCACTGATAACTATTGAAACTATAAATAGAGACTAGTTTCTTATTGATCTTTTGATGGCAAACACCCAATAGGGCAGGACATAGTAAGTTCTAGGTGCCAAATATGTGTTTCTTGACTGAGTGAATGACATTTCCCTCAGTTACTTTAGCTTTTGAAAAAAACCTTCTCAATGGCTTTCTTCCACAACTAGCTCTGTCAACAGCCTTCATACTGAAATAATTAGCTATTGTCTTTGGTGTGAAGAAGAAGAAACAACTTCCAGACCCTAGCCATTAATTTAAGAAGGTTCATATTGGATACAGAATTAGTGTCATGCTTGATTCTTTATGTCTTAATAAATGTCTCAGGCCACATTGGATATACCAAAACGCAGCAGGAACTTTACAGTTTCTGTGAACTTTTGTCACGGCCATCAGCAGAGAACCCATGATGCACATGATCTCATGCTAGACATTGTGAGGGTGAACAGAGTAGGGAGGTGGTCACGTGCAGACTCAAGATGCCTATACTCAAAGGGTAAGCCAGGCATTCAAATATATTTAAAGTTTGAACTAGGGTTTGAGGTCCCCAAAAGTTTGACAGCCAATTGATTTATGTTCTGTTACATAATAGGGACAACTATGTAAGTAATTAAGGGCCAGCATCTACAGTTGTCCGTACCCCTTGCCCTACTAGGTCCCCAATCCCATTTTAACTATCACCCGTGCTTCTTCCAACACACACACACACACACACACACACACACACACACACACACACTTTCCTCAACTATATACTAGTCTATCTTGACTAAAGTGAGAAAAAAAATTAATTTTCTTCTTAATTCAGCCAAATCAAGGTGAAAATTTTTAAAAGAAAACTTTAAGGGAAGAAAAAAAAAAACAAGAGGGCACAAAACAAAACAATGAATATAGAAAAAGATGAGTTTAAAAACATATGTTTATGAGCCAAATTTAACTCTTACTAAATTTCAGGTGAAATTGTCTGGCACCACTTACTTTCCTTCAGCACTGAGCATACTGGCCTATCAAAAGTGACTTCCCTAAGACTCACTCCGTGATAGGTACCTGCCCCTCCCTTTTCCCTAAGATGATTTGCAATTGCTATGAGTCTTCCCACCAAAACAAAACAAAACCTAAAATACAGCACACCTTTTTGTAACTTCATTTGCAAACAAACTTCTTGAAAAACAAAGCTGAACTCACTGCCTTCCCTCTACTTGACTACCTGCCACTCACTCTTTACCCCACTGCACTTTGGCATCTCCCTCCAGCGCTCCTCTGAAACTGTTCCCAGAAGGTCAGCAATAACCTCCTGATTGCCAAATCCAATTCCCAGTTCTCTATAAATTGTTCTTTGACCCTGTTGACCAATTCTTCATTCTTGAACCTCTTTTCCCTCAGTTTCTACAATCCTCCTACTTAAACTACTAGGGAATGTTTGCATTTGTTTTTAGCTTCAAAAGGGACCACAAGAGCTGATGAATAATATGGGCCCCCATTACATGCTCCCTTCTACCTCTCTGACCCTTCTTGCTCTGTCTCACCTCTTTTTTTTCTCTCTCTCTCTGTTTCTCTTTGGTAGTGACTTTATGTTTATCTTTTCCCTAAATATAATTATGCTATCTTCATTTGCATCACTTTCCCTCTTTGCCCTCCAGATTTCTTCCACTTCCATAGTTCCAATTATCACCTAATGAGCAGAAGACTTCTTAATTGACCTCACAAACCCTGCATCCTTAGCTCCCATTTCCCACTGTCTGCATCCACTGCTACATTCGCTGGTGGGCCACACTACTGCTAATCCTTTGGCCTGGAGGGGTGCATGGAAAGGGCAGTTTACCCACTCCTTTTGCAGCCACCCCTTTTGCAGGTTTTTGCATTTAAAAGTTTCCTTGCTTGTTAAGGCATAATCTGAATGACACCACTTTGTTCTCCTCAGTCAGAATCCATCTGTCCTTCCTATGAATCCTAACCCAGCATTACCCTTGTCTTTTAAGACCTTTATGGTATGTCATGTGGATGCACCCTATTGTGTTCCCTAATATGACTATTACCAAATTATAAGGTCTCTGAGCCCAGAAGTCAATCTTGAACACTTGTTACGTTGCTTAGCACGGTGTTTTGCCTTAATTCATTTACACATTCACTTATTTTCATCAAGAAATATTTACTGACCACATACTTGTGCCAAATACAATGTTGGACTTTGGAAGTACAGTGGCAAGCAAGACAGATACAGTCCCTATCCTTAAGGGACTAGTTGGAGAAAAGAGTCATATGAAAGGAAACAAAGAGGATAATTGCAGAGAGTAGCAAGTAATATGAAGGGGAAAAAATGTAATGAGATAGAGGCTGATGGGGTGCGATCAGCTTTATTTCTGTTCAGGAGGGGTTTCTGACATCTGAACTGAGATCTAAGTATGAACAAGCAAGCCACAAAAAGATCTGGAGGAATGATATTCTGGTTAAAGGGAATAACAATATCATATTAGAGAGGTAAGCAGGGAGACTGTGTAAGATTGTGTAGTCCTTGAAAAGTATTTCAGATTTACTTTTAATGAATGGGAAAATATAGAAGGGTTTTTATCAAAGAAGTCATGTGTCCTGCCCTGAATTCCAATTTTGAAAGACCACTCTGTCTACTACTTGGAGAACAAACTGAAAAGTGGCCCCCTGGGGGACAAAGTAAGGTGGTGCAGGCATAATGGCAAGGAATAATGGTGGTTTGTACTAGTTTTGGACTTAGGATACAGTGGAAAAATGGTTACATTTGTGATAGATTTCAGAGTTACCAACAGGATTTGCATTGGATAAGATGGGGTGTGAGAGAGACTTATTACATAGCAATGACTCGGTAAGGGTTTGTTGATTGGCTGATGGCTTATGTGCTCAGATGCTTCCAAGGTAAGTAATCTAAGATCCTCCAAGTATAATTTAACAATATAAAAACAAACAAATACATGTATGTAGATATGCAGATATATACATGCAGATACGTATACATGATTCTCACCAAGAGGAGAAGTTGGTGTTTCAATTCCAGTCTAAGTCCAAATGCCACAATCCTTCTCCATTTCCTTCCCATATTTCTATATTTCTTAGGAAAAGAATTAAGCACTTTTAAGTGGATTTAAAGGGAACGTAGATTGAAATTTGTGCATGTGTAATATAGAGGTATCCTTTGTCTTTTTGAGAGGTCTTTTTGTGTTCCTAACCACACAAAAGGCCTCAGTCTCTAAATAAATTGACAGGTCAGCCTGGAATCAATCAAACACTCATTCAACAATGATGAGAAGAAACTGCTTTGACCAGCTCCTAACTGTATCTTTTAGTAATTCTTTAAAGTTGTGCAAGTTGTCTCTACAAAGGAGCAATTTTTGTGTGAGTTATATCAAGAAGACTCTTAATAACCCCTAGCCCATCTGTTATCATCAGGAAAAATAAAAATGCTTACAGGCAAAAATTTTAGTGACTTGAACAAAAACTTAAATAAGACTTCAATACGTAATAGTTTTCAAAGCTCACAAGGTAAACAAATATACTTCTGGCTAAGTTTGCATTATTGACTTTTCCTGTAGTAACTAATCCTGCCTCTTCTCTCTCCTAGCCATCTTCAATTCCATTTATGTATGTATGTATGTATCTAAGTATGAATGTATGTATTTGACTAATTTTTTGGAATTTTTTAAAAGATAATTTTAGACTTTCAGAAGAGTAGCAAAATAGTATAGAGTTTCTATACACCATTTCCCAGTTTTCCGATGTTTACATTTTATATAACCATAGAACATTTATGAAAACTAAGAAATTAATCTTGGTATAATTCTATTAACTAAAAAGCAGAACTCATTTAGATTTTATCAGTTTTTTCCACTAACTGTCCTTTTTCTGTACAAGGATCCTACAATGCTTTTATATCAGAGGTCAGCAAGCTATGGCCCCATGGGCCAAACTGGTCCACTGTCTGTTTTTATAAAAAACTTTTATTGGAACAAGGCCAAGATCATTTACTTACATATTATCTCTGCTTTTACATTGAATTGGTAGCAATGAATAGTTATACAAAGGCTATGAGGCTTACAAAAATCTAAAATATTTACAGTGTGTCCCTTTATGGAAAAACTTTGCCCACCCTTAATTTAGATGTAATGTCTGCTCGGTCTCCTCCACTCTGTGACAATTCTGTAGTCTACACTTATGTTGCATAACCTTGACATTTTTGAAAAGTACTGGCCCATTATTTTTTGAAGAATGGTCTTCAATTTATCTGATGTTTTTTATGATTAGATTGAAATTACGTATTATTGGGAAGGCTACCAAGGCATGATGTGCCCTTCTCAGGGTATCATATCATCAAACATGATGTCACTGTTACTAATGATGAGGTGAACCTTGATCAAATTGACTAAGGTAGAAACATGCTATTTTTCCTTCTGAAATTACTACTTTGACAAAGATACTTTAAGGTTATGCAAATACCTTGTTTCGATTAAACTTAGCCAACAGAGTTAAGCATCCATAATGGACCTTGCCCGCAGCAATTCTTACTATGGTATACTAATAATGATTTTCTGTTCCCATTGTTCCTTTTCCATTTATTAACTGGAATTCTTTTGTAAACTGTCACTTCTAAACCATTTATTTATTTTCATTTGTATCAGTATGCACTCATAGATATTTATTTTATTCTTTGGGTTATAATCCAATACTATTATTATTTATTTTGTTCTCAAGCTGTTCTAAATTTGGCCATTGGGAACTTTTTTAGAGTATCTCCTGTGTCCTTTTGTATGATCTCATTTTTGTTTGTTTGTTTGTTTTTTTAGCGCTTCCTTATTTCAGACACTACAAGATGCTCAGGCTAATCTTGTGTTTTCCCTGACTCAGTCCTGGAATAAACCANTCCATTGGGAACTTCTTTAGAGTATCTCCTGTGTCCTTTTGTATGATCTCATTTTTTGTTTGTTTGTTTTTTTAGCGCTTCCTTATTTCAGACACTACAAGATGCTCAGGCTAATCTTGTGTTTTCCCTGACTCAGTCCTGGAATAAACCAGTTCTCCAGGGAGTCCTGTTTTTGTTTGTTTGTTTTTAACTGGAGAGTGGTACTTAGAAAACAAAATATGGATATTAGATGTGCTTGTTGCTACTGAGGGGGTCACTAACCCTAACCAGTTTCAGTGGATAAAGTTAATAAAGTAACTTCTATTTAGTAAGTTATTTATCTGCATAAATATTTTAAAACAAACTTGAGTCATTTTAATGGCTCTGATACCAATCCTCCCTTACAGCATTCATTCTACTTTCTTCCTTTTCCTTATTTATAATTTCTTTCTCTGACAGTGAGAAACCTGGCTCTTATTACCTACAATACATATACTTATTTATCAACTATTGTAAAAAAAAAAAAAGTCAGAATTTCTAGATTTCTATTTAGTCTACTTCTTTTCAGTCAAAACATTATTTCTCAAAGCTACTTTGGTGAGCTCCTTTCCTCTTTCCTTCCATCCCCTACTGCTTGGTTTTGTGATATATCTGCTGTATTCTATTGGTTAGAAGCAAGTTACACTTCCCACCCCTTAGAGAATAAGGCCATCAAGGGCAGATTTATTCTTACCTATTCTATAGTTTCCATCAACCGTGTAGGACTAAGAATTCCACAAACTTGATTATGTTTCATTGATTAATCTTTTAAAAAATTATTTAGCCTGATAATAGAAAATCAAAATGACTGTATAATAGCACAGACATCTAGTCATTTAAACTCTTTTGACTACTGAGACATTTCCCTAAACAACCATCTTGACTCTGCTAAAACTGACTCAGGCACTTCTATGCGGACAAAGCCCAGGAGGCCATAATTGCCCTCCTTTTGCAGATAAATTCTGCCTAGGTTTTTCCCTTAATACCAATTCCTTCTCATGTCAGAGAGAAAACAGAAGAAAGCCAGTCTTCCAAGAGCTACTGTCTGGTTTTTATGTGGCTGACTTTTTTTTCCTGGCCCACATTTGCTTTATTTAGATATAGGACAAATGAACTAAAACTAATTTTCATAACCAAATAAGCTGAGACCATGATGAATTTTTTTTCATAACCAGATAACCTGAGACCATGATGCATACTTTTTACATTATACTGTAGGATGTGGCTATCCCTAAATTTGTTTAAGTTTCTTTCAGTCCTTATGGGAAAACATATGCAAAACATTTGGGGATTGTTGCCAAGTCCTCCAGAATTGAGACCCTGCCAGAATGAAATGAAGAACAAAGCCTCTAGGGAAGGCAACAAACTTGCCATGAACCAAAAGAGCCAAGGAATGGTGCCTGGTCTTGACGCAGAGCAGAAGAGGGAGGAGATTTAGTTCCCCATTAAACCTGAAATAGGTTTAAATGAATTAGAAGAAACTGTTGAACATCAAGTTTGCCACTAGATAAAGAAAGTCACAGCTACAATTTGCCATATAGAGTTCTAGACAACGTAACTCTAAGATGTTCCCTCAGTTACTCACTGATCTGGCACCAGGCCTGAGAGTAACTCTGGGCTCAGCCCTGAACTTTGAAGAATATGGAAGATATAAAAGATAGGGCCTTGCTCTCCAAGGGCTTTAGAGACTCACTATTTACTTTCTTCATGGTCTGCCACCAGATAGTGATAAGGAATAGCCTTGATTAGAAGACTCATCTCCTCTGAAACACCAGCAGTTAATTGTAAGTCAAGTCTAAATCTCCGTATATTTTTCAACTCTAATATGCATGGAAAGTAAGGTAAGTCAGTGCTGTTTATGACAGTGGAGATAGCCAGGGCAAAGGAAGAGAAGAGATACAGACAGATTGTTCAGTTTCAGTGTTTCTGAAAGTGTATGAACTCAATGCCATATGAACTAATGGGACCTAATGCTCTGTTTTAAAGTAGAACCAAATCTGGCACTGAAGGTGAAGAAGGTAAGAACTTTCCAAAATTAAACAGCTGAGAAAGGGATACTGAGCAGGGGCAATCTTTTGGATGTTTTAAATGTATTTTCAGTTGTTTGAATTCTAGACTGGAATAAAAGGCATAAGAATAAAGAATCTTAGAACCACAAAAAGACAAAAAGAAGAAGGAAAAGAAAAGGTACCAGAAAGTCAGGGAAAATATATCCTCAGAGTGCTTTTTAACAACTATAAGCGGAGACATCAGTGATCTGAAGCTGATGAGACTAGGGTAATCATAAGAAACAGAGCTCAGAGAAGTAGCGAGAAATAGTGGGTAAAAGCTAGTAGAGGCAAAGATCAAGAGCTGAGTTCATGGCAGACCTTCAGAAATGAATAACTTCCCTTTTCCGGGTAACAATAAAGGTTAAAGCAGAAAAACCATTTGGCAGCATACAGTAGAAATCAGTAGTCTCTTATATGCCCATAGCCGGTAACGTTTTTCAAAGCACTTGCACATCCCTCACTCTCATTTTGGTTCCCATGACAGTACAGTTTTATCATCCATGCTTTATAGGTAAGGAAGTTGATGTTCATAGAAGCCAAGTAACTTATCGTGCAGCTAGTCATGGTAGGACAGGGTAACAAATGTCTTAATCTCTTTCAAGTACTCTTTGCACTCTATCATGATCTATTGTCCTAGCAAAACAGGTCATCATCTAGAAAACCATTTTTACAATCTGAGAAACTGCCTAAAAATGTCCTATAAGCCCCACAAGGGCAAGATCCTTCTTACGCTGCACTACATATCCCCTCCCCCTGTTTCAAAGGTAATCACCCAGGTCTTCTCTCTGTCCCGTGCCCTGGACTTGTTGCAGGGCTTAGCACATGATATTCCTTTTGCCTAGAAAGAAAACACTCTCCCATTTTTTTTCCTAGTTCAACTTAAGTGTGACTTGTGACTTAAGTGTGACTTTTTCCCAGAAAGCCTCCCTTGAATTCTAAGTTCTATTATATTATTTTGGCTCTCTATATACAACTTCACAACATGACACAGTTTTGTTTTACACTAATTTAGATGATTAATTGATCAATATCTTTCTTTCCCATTAACCTGAAAGCACTATGAAGATAAGACAATGTTTGCTTTGCTCGTTATCATATCTCTGTGCCCAATTGAGTCCCTGGCCCATAGTACTTGTCCTTTAAATAGTTATTGATTAAAAGAATGTCTGTTGGGACTGCTTCTCATCTGGAAATCACTAGCTTTCTAAAATAATTCATCCGTGTTGAATATTATGTCCAGATCACATCTCTGCATGGTACACTTATAAATCTGGATCCACATTCCCAGAGATTTGGATTTAGTTTGTACAAAGTAGAACATGGTAATCTTCATTTGTGCATTAAATATCTCAGGTATTTCTGCTTCAGGTAGTTCATGGACCACACTTTGAGAAACACTGCCAAGATAAAATGTTCCCAAAGAAAATGAATAAAAAATGGCTCTAGCATTGTTATATCTAAATTAAAGACAATTGATGGGAGGGATAAAGCAACGGAGAGAGAGAGAAAGGAAGGTGGAGGGAGGGAGAGAGTTGGTGGGGGAGAAGTGGTCAAGATCTAAAGGATTCCGGATAGCTCTAAAGAAAATGAGGCAGTGAAATCATGCATTATAACAAGATGTATGCTCATTGTCTTTTCAGTTTAATTTGGCTTTCATGGGAATCCATGTACATAGCTGCTTGAATATGTTTTCTGTCTCTTAATGAAATCCAAGGATCAGGGGAAATGTGGAAGTGGATAAAGAGAGCCATATGATATAATAGTGAGTTTTTTTGGAAGCAGTTCTAATTTGAACTATATAGTGGGCAATATAGTGTCTTCTGGTGTTGGATGATCTCAAATGCATCAACAAAAATCCTATTTTTATAGCTGAAATAACAGAAGAAATAGAATAATTGCCTGTGGAAAAAAGCAGGGTAGTAGCCATATTTAGTCAGTTCCTGGATATTTTTGTGCTGATTGCTGGGATGCATTATTTCTACAACCAATAGCTTGAAATTGAGGTAGTTCTCTGACCTTCACATCTCTGTCCATCTGGTCAGGACCATAGGTCCTATTTCTTTTCACAGGCTCTCTACCACATAATCCCCATGCAGAGGATTAGTATCTGTGCAAATGCTCTTCCATACACGAATGCTTATGATAAAGAGATTAGAAAACTATAAAACAATTATTCCCTACCTTCTTCTCACCTCCAAGAAACCTTTTTTGGCAACCCAGTTTTCAAATGATTTTAGTCATCCTAGGATCATGCAAAAAAAAAAAAAGACTAAAGAGATTTTACCAACAATTAAATTAATTAAGTAGGTAAATGACTTTTCTTGTGCATTTTCTAAGTCTGACAAAAGATCTACTAGGATTTGCCTAGTAGAAGCCCATAGGATCTCCATTCTGAGGGCTGATTCTTCATCACCATTAAAAGCTTTAGCATATGCTATTCTGATCCAGACATCTTCTTCTAGAGAGAGTTTATGAAGGAAGTCCAGCTATCAGATACTTTCAGAAAACTGATGACACAAAATGCCTCAAACTGAAAAAGTTCATATTTGCTTGAGTTGTTAAGATCACTCCATACAAATGGCTGCATTCAAGATTTGTTTCTCCAGATGACTCAAGCGCAATTCCCAATCACTATTTTTCATCAGCCCCCCATAACATCTCTATCCCTTTCCCACAATAACAGCAATGGATTAAGAGCCACTGCTACAGTTACAACTCTCAGAAAGTGAGAGTTGCTGAGCAAATGTGTCCCTCAGCAATCCCCAGGTAAAGAATTAATTAGTTAGAACTACTTAGGCCAGACACCTACAGTGTCAAGGTCATGTACAATGAAACTGCTTCCCATTGCCTATCCATAATGGAAAGCAAAGTTAAAGTATTTAACCACCTCTGGAATTCTGATTGTTGAATGTTATCAAATATATTGATAATGATCAGATCATTGAGTCTCCTTCCTCTTTCTCTGTAGAGATGCAGTGATATCTGCATATTTGGCATTATGCTATCTAGAACAGAAGAAACATAATTTGGCTAAGAAATTAGTGGTTGAAGTTTCAGGAAGGGATCATCTTACCACAGGAAAAAAAGTATGAAAAAAATAGTGACATAGATTACTCCCACATGTAAGCCATGAGAGAACATATCAGCGAGCCTCCCAACAGGAATCAGATGGCATATTTAAAGGAGTGACTGAGGAGACTATTTACAAAGATGTGGAAAAGGTTAAAGGAAACCAGAACAGATGATTTCCCTGAAGGGTATGAAGGAGGAAGCAAGAGTATAGGAGAGGATTGCAGTGACCAGAACACAAAAAGAGCTGAGACCATGGGAGACTGATCACCCTTCAGTTGGCATGGAAGAACACAGCTACTGTCAGCCCAACAGAGAGGCGGTGGGGCTGGGGGTGGAGAGAATAAATATTCAGAGCATTCTCTCTTCTTGGCCTCTAGTCTCTCACTAGTGTCTCCCATTGGGTGAACCCAACTGGAAGCAGAGGATGAGGGAACCTGGTTGATGCAACCCACAGAAGTCAGTCTCCTGGGCTTAGAGCATGGTGGAGAAGAATGAACAGTGGTCTGGAGGCGTAAACAGAAATTATCCAGCACAGAGGAGAAAGAGAACAATTCCACTCTATCTAAATTCAGTTTCCCTCTTAATAAAGTCCTTACTTTACAATCTCCCTGATGACATAACTTCTTACAGCACACACACAAACTTAGATGCTACTGGCATCTTTTGGAAGAATGGTATTGGCTCTTTTTTCAGAAGTCAGTTTCCTTTTGTTTGTTTGTTTGTTTGTTTTTAGAAGTAGGTTTACTTTTTCAGCTGAGAGTCTCCTTCTTTCTCTCCCATTGTCCCTCACCTGCCACTCATGCTTGCTCTCTTTCTAATAAATAGATAAAATCTTAAAAAAAAAAGAAGTAGGTTTATTTTTAAAGAAAGAATATATTTTATATTCAACTTCATACATGAAAATTTTGATTTTTTCAAGAACATTTTTCTCAAATAAAAGACACTAATGTTTTGTTTACAAAAAATAACTAAAGATGAAAGTTAAATCTGAAAGATAAAATTTGCATACTAGAAGCAGACATTAAAAGTTTGGTGACTTCAAGGGCACCTGGGCGGCTCAGTCAGTTAAGTGTCAAATTCTTGATTTTGGCTCAGGTCATGATCTCAGGGTCGTGAGATCGATCCCTGTGTCTAGTTCAGCACTCAGTGGGAAGTCTACCTGAGGTTCTCTCTTTCCCTCTCCCTCTGCCCCTCCCCTAAAATAAATAAATAAATAAACCTTTAGAAAAAAGTTTGGTAACTGAACATTTTACGTAATAAAGTATTAAATAGTTAAAATGCTCAGTTTTTACAAAGTCTGAAATTTATTTCTGATTTTTTTCAAAAGTGAAAATTATTGTAACAAGTGAAGAACAAAAAAATATGGAAATCATTAACAAGTCCCTCTGTCTCCAACACTCTCTCACTCACTATTTCCTGAAGTAGGCAATGATAATACCGCAGTGTATATCCTTATATACATTTCTCCCTCTTCATTCAAATGCATACATATAAATATATATATATTTATATATTGAAATACATATTATCATTCAGTTTCCTTTTTTTTTCCACTTAAAAATTTGGCTATTCTGTCAGGTCAATAGATGTAGATATGACTCCTTTTTAATAGTTGTGTTATATTCCATAGTATTAATATATCATAATTTACTATGCAATTTTATTACTGATGAAGATTCAGTATTCCCCAGTTCTGGCCATACAAATAGGACTCTGAGTAAATTATTTTGTTGAAGTTGTATCAGCACCAGAGAGTAATGTTCTCCTGAATGGAAACACCACTCTTTTCATCTAATAGGATCCTGTTTGCCAGTGGGTGTGCTAGAGTAAGCAGATAGATAGACAGGAGCAGGAGGGGAGAAAGGAGAATGACAGAATAACAAATGGACAATTGCCAGAGACCACCTGGTCTCCACCCTGAGACCACCCTAACTCCCTTAAATCACCCCATTTGGTGGTTTAGCAGAAACTGACAGGCAAAAGATACAGGCTAAAGGGACTTCCCCAACTCTGGAGCATGCTCACTTAAGAAAGACCTTGTCTGCTAGTTACCTTGAGGTATTACAATATACTATTATTGCACTGCCATGGGTTGTGTTTAGGTGCTCAGGGGAAATGACTAACACGAACTTGAGCAAAAGGTTGAAGGGGAGGAAATCAAGGCAGATCCAAGGCAGAGTGATGATAATTAGTTGGGAGGAAGGACACCAAATAAATCCCGATAAAAGAACACAATGAGAAACTCAGCACACTGCCACCAATCCTCAGGTCAGTACTGTCGCTTTTCGCTAAATAAGAACTTTGCCACGTTAATTCCCTGTCGGGTGTCTGGATTGAATTCCTTCCTTTGAGAAGTCAAGGACCGAGGAGTTCCATAATCTGCCACTTGGTAACAGATCCATTTCTAGACTCTGTTCTAGTCCTCTGATTTATTTGCTTTTGAAAGGTTGCATAACATGCTAATCGAGGGCATGTCTGAACCCAGGTTCTCCTATGTATTGACTGTGTGACCTTGGGCAAGGCTCTTTGGCCTTAGTTTCTTCACCTATGAAATGGAAATAATCTTATCTCTCTCATGGAGCTGTCTAAGGATTAAGTGAATTAATAATGTTTCTAAAGTACTTAGAACTATGTCTACAAGGGGCACCTGGGTGGCTCAGTCGGTTAATCGTCTGCCTTTGGCTCAGGTTATGGTCCCTGGGTTCTGGGATGGAACCCCACATTTGGATCCCTCACCATGGAGTCTGCTCCTGCCTCTCCCTCTCCCTCCTCCCTCATGCTCGCTCTCTCTGTCTCTCAAATAAATAAGTAAAAAATCTTAAAAAAAAAAACTACGCCTATGACATAGAAATAATTTTGTTTTTGATAAATAAATAAAAACAAATTTCAATGGCATACTATTCAAAATAGTAAATTATAAAAATAGCATAGCAAATTTTTAATATCCAGTAACATCAGATCCTTCACTAATATTCCTTATCCTTAATTGTCTTGGTTATTAGTACGTTGTGCTTCCATATGTACTTTATTTTTTTATAATAATAATATTTTCTTATTATATTATGTTAGTCACCATACAGTACACCCCTAGTTATTGATGTAAAGTTCCATGATTCATTACTTGTGTATAACACCCAGTGCACCATGCAATACGTGCTTTAAAATGCTTTTGTCCCAACCCATTGAAATTATGATTGGAATTGTTCTGAATTTTTTTTTCCAATTTGGGAAGGATTTATATTTTATTTTATTTTTTTTATTATGTTATGTTAGGATTTATATTTTATAGTAAATCCTTCAACGAGGAACATAGTTTTGGTTTCCTATTCAAGTCTTATTGTATGTTTTTAAAGTACATCTTATAGCTTTTCTCATAAAAGTCCTGTCCCTTTCTTACTAAATTTTTTCCCTATGCATGTTATAATTTGGAGGACTTTATGAGTAGGACTTTTTTTTCCCATTTCTGTGTGTTTTTAAACATTTATTTGTTTTGAAATAGAAGATATATATATTTTTTGATATGGATCAAAATAAAAAATGCACTCAAGAGTATCCAGCAAAAAAGTTCCTCCATCACCGTTCCTTGGTTCCCTCCCTTGTATGGTTTGTAAAAGGTCCTTATACAACTTTAAAACTGAAGATGTTTTATCTTCACATTATAAAAATAAATTCCATACATAATGCAGAAAGATAGTACATAGGGTTTTCAATGTTAATTATGTGTAGATTTCAACATAGCCATCATTTCTGGTGGTTCAAACTTTTTCTCTAACTCACTGAAAATATTGGGTACAAATGCAGGATGTTTTCATAGCCTTATCTGATTTTGATGAGTAAACAAAAGCTTTACAGTGTCCTTATAAAATGTCATTCAGTGGAGGTTAGTAAGAAATTAAAGTGAATAAGCATTATTTACATCAACATCTATATTGGCTTTAGTGAAAGAACTCTCCTCAAAACTGTCACACATTCTAAGCAGTGTCATGCTACAGGAAAAGTTCATTTGGGTTTCTATCCCTGCAACTCTCTTCATACGTGGATAAGGCGATTTGTCCCCATTTACGTTTACACTCAAACAGCCTTTCTGTGTCTTGGGGCCTTTTCTGATCTGAGTCAGAGGTTGTGTGTATTGTAGCCTCAAGTCTCCCTCAACCCTCAAGCAAAACCGTCAAATAAAAAATTCAAACCAAACCAAACAAAAAACAACTATCTTCCTCTTCCTCTCCTAGTTAATGACTTTACCATCTACCAGTTACCCAGCCCAGAGATCCAGTTCACGGTGGGAGTCCAGTTCACAGTGAGCCCAGAACAAAAAGAAACCCATTAAGCTTTATGCTTTCTTCTTGTTGGGACAGATGGTGGGAACAGGAGAAGTGCGAAATTTGGCTTTCCCTTTGTATGAAATATCACAGAATGCCCCCGATTGCAGATCCTTAAGCTCATCACTGAATGGCAGGTGCTTGAATCTTTGTAAGGTTTACCTTCTACCCTCTGCAACATGTGTATCTTTCCAAGGCTTCCAGCATATTAGTTACCTCTTGTTTGTTTTGCCCAGTTAGCATGATGCCATTTATGTAATCTGTGTGATGTTCTGTGGAATGCCCAGGCTGTTCACACCATATCATGGCAGAGAGCAGAAGAGTTAACAGAGCCCTGAGGCAAAACTGTAAATGAATTTTGCTGTCTCACATGAATGCAAACAGTTTCTGATCCTCTCTCCTGATTCACATTGAAAAGAATGTGGTCAGCAGATGAATGACTGCATACCATGTACCTGAGGCATTATTAATCTGTTCTTCCAATGGCTGTGCTCTCCTTAGCCACCCAAGCAACCCCACTGGGCTGAGGCTACGACTGGGTTAAGCTGCGGTAGTCCTGGGCGCCTGGGTGGCTCAGTCGGTTGAGCAGCTGCCTTCAGCTCAGGTCATGATCTCAGGGTCCTGGGATGGAGCCCCACGTCAGGTTCCTTGCTCAGCGGGGACCCTGCTTCTCCCTCTGCCTGCCTGTCCCACTGCTTGTGCTCTCTCTGTCTCTCTCTTTATGACAAATACATACATAAAATCTTTTTTAAAAAAATTTTAAAAAGCTGCAGTAGTCCTTAGTCATTCCCAGGGATCCACACTGTTTCTGCTGAGGCCAGACTGGCACACTGAGCAGAAATATGATAGGGAACACTACCCCTACAATCCTTTAGATTTTTAATGGAGGCACTTATTTTCTGCCATCTTACCCAATTGTCACATTGTTTTTGATTTTCTCTCTTAACCAGGGTGGGGGTAGTTTCAGAGTTTTCCACTTGACCATCTCCATTATGAAGGCTCTTACTGCAGAGGCAAAGGACCAATTTGTATGCATGTTCGTGGGGTGTATAACTTCAATGCCAAGTGTAACAATTGCAATTATACATTCAGGGACTGGGTAAATAATCACAGTGGGCCCACTAGGAGCTGGACTTTAGCCAGAATTCCAGAATTACTTTGGCTGGGTTTTTTTGTTGTTTTGTTTTGTTTTGGTTGCAGATGGTAAGGCACACTCTTGTTGTCTACCCTCAAATGTGCCTCTGGTGATGCCATGTTCTATTTACCTTCTCTGCAACTCCTTGCCTGTTAAGCCCTCTTGGCTACCTTTACAACCTTGCCAGGCATTATGGTAATTTCGGTCTCCTGGCTTCTATCACTTAAGCATTGCCAATTGGCTTTTATCGTTTTAGGCCCCAACTCCCCATGATATTAATGAACCTAGCTCTGTGACCACCTCCTCTACTATTAACACTGGTCACAAAGGAGAACTACTACCATATTTTTTGGTGGTGCTGGCCAGTGTCCTTCTCACTAGTGCATTCTCAATGGCCTTAGTGAGTGGTGTGTCCTCTGGGCTCTGGTGGAACACAGCCCTCTGTTGGCTTTTCTGGCCTCATATAATATATCCATTCTGGTATGCCTACTGTTCACAGCCTCTTCATTCCTTCCTTTGTTGTCTGTCAGGGTACTGTGGGCATTTCTGCTTCACTCAGCATTGGCTATAGCTTCTTCCAGACTTGTAAGAGCTACCCACACTGTGAGTTTGCCCCATTCCCTGAGGCCTGGGTAAGTTGCTAAATCCTGTGTTTTGATAAACTGACCCTAAGTCCATAAATTCTTGCCTGGTCTTACATGCTGGCCTCCTTGATCATGCACCCTCAAAATCCAATCCCAGTGGTACTCCAATGGCTCCTGCCAATACAACCTAGCTAATTTCTCAGAGCTCCTTTTATGTATATTTTCTCTTTCTTTGTAGATTCAGCATTGTCCTGGCAAGGCCTTGCTTGTTATTGTTGTAGTAGCCAGGAGAGAAGATGCAGACAAATCCGGGGGGCGGGGGGGGGCACCTGTTTCCTTGTGGAAGAGGGACCTCTGCAACACACCACAAGTGCTAATACTTACTAGGGAATGTGGTACCTCAGTAAGCTGTGAGGGTTCAGGGCCACCATCCTCGGGGCATCCACCCAGATATTTCCATCCAATATTTCAGGGTCCTTAGTTTTCCCAACTGGGATCTGTTAATGTAAGAGTTCTGCCTTGGCTGAACATTCAAACGTCTCTGTAACTCTGTAACTCTAACTACCACTGTTTGCTGCTTAACTGTGTCAGAAATCTCACTGTAGGAGATATGGGCCTCTTTGTTAGTTACCAGAGAGGACTTCCGGTCTTCACACTAAACATATAACTTGTTATTAGTGGATCTAAGTTATTCATTATTACTCTGAAGGACATCAGTATAATTTAGCAGTAACCAGCCAGCTCTGCTGTCTTTGTAAGCACCTGCATTACCACCACCATCTTTTAAATTTATGAATCAATGCACCCATAAAGGCATTTTGCCCAAATAAGAGATTTTCCCAGGTCACCTTCAGTCAAATTTGTAGCAGTTGGACCAGTAACAAGTTTGCTATCATCTTACCACCCATATTGTTGGACCACTTCTGGCACCCCTTGGGTCAGTTCAGTATTCCCAAGAAGCATATGCCAACATGGGGTTAGTTATACAGCAGATTTACTGGGGAAATTACCTATGAGGGACATTCATAGGTAGCTATAGGAGGCTGGGAGAGCCATCAGACCGGGATGCAGATCTGGCCCCTGTGAAGGAGAGAAGGGAAGAAGGAAAAACCAGATGTGCTGCAGTTCTAAGAGTGTTTATAGGAAGTTCTTGAGCCAATGTCACCTGGAGATATGTCCTACATTTCACAAGAAGGGGCAGGCTTAGTGTCTTCACTGTGCTCAATCGTTGGCTAAGAACAGCCTGTGGGAAGTCTGATCTTAGCATAAAGACAATGATGGATTCAGAAGATGGGCTGGAGCTTTTCACGGCCACCACATATTGCTTTAAAATTTTCATTGCTATAAACAATTCTGAAATTAATTTTTTTTTTGAAAGAAGGGAAGGGGGGAAGAGCAGAGGAAGAGGGAAAGAGAGAATCTTAAGCAGGCTCCATGCCCAATACAGAGCCTGACATGGGGCTTAATCTCACAACCCCAAAATCATGACTGAACCAAAATCAAGAGTCAGATGCTTAACTGACTGAGCCACCCAGGCACCCCTGCAATTAATATTCTTGTGTGAGTGAGTGAGTGAGTGTGTGTGTGTGTGTGTGTGTGTGTGTGTGCGTATAGCATAAGAATATCTCTAGCATTCATATAAATAGTTGCAGGATCACTGGGCCACAAGTTATATGCTTTTTCTAGTTCATAAATCTTTCAATGAATTCTTCCATGTGACTATAGTAACTTAAGCTCCCAGTAGCATTCAATAAAAACTTTCATGCTTTGCCAGCCTTCATCTTATCCATTTAAAAATATTTACCTGATCTGATGGGTAAGCAGTGAAATTTCATTTTTGCTTTTACTTTGTATTTCTCTGGTTACTAATGAAATTGAACACTTTTTTCTGTTTGATTCTTTGAGGTTTTTCTTCTGTGAATTGCCTGTTATTGTCTTTTAGTAGTTTTTCTTTTAGTGATTCTTTTCCTTTTTGATTTTTAAAATCTGTTTTAACACACTGTAGATACTGACCCCATTATCTGTTACACACATTGAAAATATATTTTTCTCTAAGTTTAATTACTGCTTTTTCACTTTGTTTGTGGGACTATTAATTATATTGAAGGATTAATTGGTGTTATAGTCAAACTTTAATCTTTTGATTTGTGCTTTTTGGACCCTGTTTAAAAAGCTCTTCTCCATCCAACACATAAAGATTTACAGCCATATTTTATTCTAATGACAGATTAAAATTTTGTTTTTCACGTTTAGTTCTTTTTTGTCCATGTGAAACTTATTTTTGTATACATATATGCATAGGAATATAATTTTATTCTTTGATGTGTCCATATTTAATTCTTGACAGTTTCCAGACTTTTAGTAGGTACTCTTTCTACATGCTGGGTTATCTTGAAACAAGTGCACCATTTGGGCACTCTGAGGAAGAAAATGGGTAGGAATATTTCAGATACAGTTTGTCTCATTATGGGAGTATTCAAATTTACAGCAAACTGAAAGGTTGCAGACAAATAAATGGATAAATGGGCTTTAGAATATGCTTATTGACAAAACTTTTTGAATGACTTATTAAATGATATTTGACTAAATTTCCAACAAAAGTAACAACATTCAGTTGTCAGACTTTTCAATTTGATTTACAAAAATGAAATTCAAAGTTATAGTTATTTGACTTTAAATCAATTTTTTAAGAATTGATTTCAGTGTGTAATGCTAAACTGTCAAATGGAATCCATTAAAAATATTAAATTAGTTTATACAAGCAAAATAAAAGGAAAGGTTTCTAGGTAAGATGATATCTTGAGCTTAGTTTCCTGCTCTATGTTTATCAATTAGGAATCTTGCAGCTGCAAATGAAAGGAAACCCAATTCAAATTGTCTTCAGCCAGAAAAGACATTAATTGGCTCAAATATCTAGAGGGTAGATTTTTAACACTCCAGGGCTCAGATGATAGTACCAGGCCTCTGGTTTGAGGTTTTGCCACTGACTATGGCAAGTCCACTCTTCCACAGCCTCTCCCCTCGCAACTGCAAACAGCAGTGATGCACCCATCCTCTCAGGTGCAGATCCCTTGGGAGAGAGCAAGGACCTCTTCCCAGAAAGGGCAACAAAAGCCTTGATCTGTCTCACTCACTGGTCCTGAAGCACATGGACTGAGATTCTTGCAGATTAGCTCCCTAGAGGAAAGGTGATTTACGGTTACAACAAAAAGCTGACTGGATGGAGGGCCTCCCAAGCAACAGAGTTTCACTATGCTCCCTCAGATCCAGATTCCCATTCAAATGAACATCTCATATAATAATAAAGGAGAAGCCCACTCAGCTTTCAGAGAATTGGTAAGCAGTAATATTCCCAAATCAGGATGTTGGAGGCATTTCTCCAGATATGTGTTGTATATGCGAACAGATTAAAAGAATTTACCCAACAGCTAGTTTGGAAACAGAATAACAGGAAACCAGCTATGACTCTAAATCAAAGAGTGAGGAGTGTAGGGGAAGCAAAGTAAGCCACACCATAGTCTCAGGAAGTGTAATAGGTTCCAGGATCATAGTATGTGAGACACCCATGGTGCTTATGGCCAGCTTACCCTCTCTATGGACCATGACTAACAGAAAGTATGGACAGAACTGCACTGGGCTCTTAATAAAGGAACCCCCAGGGAAAGAATTGAGATCATGCTTTGGCTACCCCCTGACACCACAATAATGGTGACAGAGAAATAATTCCTTGTAAAGGTAAAGATTCTTGTCACTATTCTGTCTAGTTCTGTCTCTCTCTTCCCACTCCCTCCACACTTCTGGATTTTTGAACTATCAGAGTTAGCTGAAATAATCTCCAAATTCTTTCTTCTCTCTTTCTCTGAACTCTAAAGAATGAACAGAAATCACATGATATCTGAAAAAGCCCATTTTAACTCCCAACTCTGACAATCATGGATCTCCCTTTATAAGGATGAGGAAAGAATTTAAAAAACAAAAACAAAAACAAGACTTCCCTGGACATATGAAAGAACATATGCATTCAAAAGAGGGGTTTGTTTTAATGAAGTTTCAAGTTAACACTATGTTCATGGATGAAGAATAAGAAGTCATAAATATTATAAGAAGTCATGAATACTATGAGATTAAGAAAGATTTCATGGAAAGTAATGTACAATTCTAGAATTTAAATTTGCATTGGAGATAATGAAAAACAGATTAGATGGATACTATAGATTCAAGCCCCACACTTGGATCAATCCAGCTATTTATTTTTAATCTGTCAACACCCAAGGAACTAGGAAAAATAAGATTGTATAAGTGGTTGTACTTTAAATTAATGATTGAAAAACTTTACTTTGTCATTCCACGTTGCCCAACAATTCAACCACATTTTCCAAGTAATTGTGGTCCCCCACTAGTTGAGCTGACCATTTCATACCTTCACTTAAGATATTCTACATAAGCAAGGGCCATGCTAGAATCAATGCAGAACAGGACGAGGGTGGCAGTATCTAATATGATTCCAAAGTTTGAGACATTATGGCCAAGCATGCATATCCTATTAGCAAGTGGTTAAAAATGAGATTAAAATATTTTTTAAAATTGTATATCTTATAATTAGGGAATAATATTACCTCATCTTTATTAAGTATATAGAGAGCATCAGTTTGGGAACTCCCTTACACTCTCACCACCAAATACAGACCTGCCTACATTTTGTTTTTGTTTTATTTTAGACTGATATAAGTGTGTATCTTTATGAAAAATAATGCGAAGAATCATCCTTTTTAACCTAAAAAGCTTTTTTTTCCAGCTTAAAATGCTTTTTTTTTGCTCAAAATTTTAACTGAGAAGTTTGTTTTTACCTTTTTAGTTATATAACACACATACAGAAACATACACAAAATAAAATATATAGCTCAATGATTTATCACAAAGTATACACCTCTATAGCCACCATCCATGTGAGAAATAGTACCAGCACCCCAAAATCCCCTCTGCTCCCCCCATTATTATCTCCTCCCCCAAGATAACCACTATTCTAACTTTTATGGTAACTACTTTCTTAATAGTTTCTTTCTCCAGGCTATGCATTCCTAAACATTACAGTTTAACTTTGCTTATATTTAAAAATTTGTATTATTAGAGTAAAATTGACATAAAATGTTATATTGGTTTCAGGTGTAAAACATAGTGATTCAACAATTCTACACATTATGCAATACTCACTACAATCTTTTCTTTCTTCTCTCTTTTTATAATGGAGGACATGTCCCTACCCCCATCAAAGATCAATCTCTCAATCCCTCCATCTATACCATCTGCCAAATCAAGGACTTTACTCAGGCAAATTTCTTCTTTCTCTCCTTCATCATTAACTTTCATTTTATTTGAGATTATTCCCATAAGCCTAAACATATACTTTAGTTTCTTTGATCAGAGAATAATAATAATTAAGTAAGAGCATCCATTTTACCACATAACTTCCTATTCCCATTTCCACACCATTTTTTTCTACTTTCCATAGCACAATATCTCAAAGTCTTGCTTACATTCCTTTTTTCCAGTTCCTCATCAAATATTCATGCTTCCATCTATCTTATCTGGCTTCTGTCCCAACATCTCCATTGACACAGTTTTTATTAAAAACAACAATGATCTATGCATTGCAAAATCCAATGGATACCTCCTTCTTCTTTACTGACCTCTCAGCTGCATTTGATATACTTGATACTCCTTTCTTAATGAAAATATTTCCACTTTCTACTTCATGACATTTTGCTCTTCAGGATTTTTTTCTTATCATACTGACTATTTCTTCTACATTTCCTTCACAATCAACTCCTCCATCTAATGTCTTAGTGCTGACGTTCTTCAGGGATTAAAATTGAGCCATTTCCTTTCTCTATCTCTACATTCTTTCTCCAGATCTTCCCTTGGTTTAAATATCGTTTGTGGGGACACCTGGGTGCCTCAGTCGTTAAGCGTCTGCCTTCGGCTCAGGGCGTGATCCCAGGGTCCTGGGATCGAGCCCCACATCAGGCTCCCTGCTGGAAGCCTGCTTCTTCCTCTCCCACTCCCCCTGCTTGTGTTCCCTCTCTCACTGGCTGTCTCCCTCTCTCTCTGTGTGTGTCAAATAAATAAGTACAATCTTTTTAAAAAAATAAAATAAATAAATAAATAAATAAATAAATAAATATCATTTGTGTGCTAACAATGCTGAAATTATATTTCCAGAACAGACTTCTCTCTGAGATTCTGTCTCATATGAAAAACTCCTTCTTCACATCTCCAATGGCTTTTTGACTTACCTCATAACTGCTTCTCTACTGTCTTTCCTATCACTATAAATGGTTCTATTTTTTCAAGCAAAGGACTGTGGAGTTATTTTCTTCCTTTAAAACAACATCCAGTAAATCAGCAAATCTTTTCAGTAATAATCCGTTGCTATCACCTTAGTCCAAGCCACATCTCTCACACTAACTCCTGCAATAGCCATCTCACTGGACTGACCGTTTTTGCTTTTGCCTTTCTACAACCTTTTCACCCTCCATTCAAAGCAGTCCTTTAAGAACTTTTATCTCCCTTCACATGGCTTTCCATTATACCTTAAATACTTGTCTTCTTCGTTTAATTCCACGGCTGGCCTTTCCCATTGTGCTCTAATCACACTGGACTTTTTTTCATTTCTAGAATGCCCAAAGCTTTTTGCTTTATATTTCCTTCTGCTTAGACCATTCTCTCTTCAGCCTTCATATAACTGGTCTTGTTCATCTTTTTGCTTAAGAGTTACCTCCAGAGGGAAGGTTTCCTTGTCCATGCTTTCCTAAGTAGACTCCTGGGGGTATTCTCTATCACAACACCCCATTGTTTATTATCTTTCTGCTCTATCAGCCATGGGAGAGATGCTATCCAAAAGGAGCTATGACATTTGGTTGAGGAATGCAGCCCCTGTCCCAACCAAGGCTGATAGAAGGAAGCAGGTGAATAAATGCCTCAACCTCACTCTTCATGCTCCTGATCTCTTGCTGATTTCTCTTGACAATCAGAAGCAGAGGGCAAAAGAAGCTAAATATCCAACATACTCATCTCTTCAACAAATGGTATTGGGAAAATTGGACAGCCAGGGTGATGGGTATTAAAGAGGGCACGTGTTGTGATGAGCACTGGGTGTTATACAAAACTAATGAATCATTGAACACTACATCAAAAAGTAACGATGTACTATCAGTGGCTAACTGAACATAAATAAGAAAAAAAAAAGAATGAAACTGGACCACTTTCTTACACCATGCATAAAAATAAGCTCAAAATAGATGAAAAACCTAAATGTGAGACAGGAATCCATCAAAATCCTAGAGGAGAACACAGGCACAACCTTTTTTACTTAGGCCACAGCAACTTCTTGCTAGACACATTTCCAAAGTCAAGAGAAACAAAAGAAGAAATGAACTATTGGGACTTCATCAAGATAAAAAGCTTTTGCACAGCAGAAGAAATAGTCAACAAAACTAAAAGGCAACATACAGAATGAGAGAAGATATTTGCAATGTCTTATCAGGTAAAGGGCAAGTATGCAAAATCTATAAAGAACTCCTCCAACTCAGCACCCAAAAAACAAAAAATCTGGTCAAGAAATGGGCAGAAGACGTGAACAGACACTTCTCCAAAGAAGACATACAAATGGCCAACAGACACATGAAAAAAATGCTCAACATCATTCGACATCAGGGAAATACAAATCAAAACCACAATGAGATACCACCTCACACCAGTCAGAAAGGCTAAAGTGAACAACTCAGGAAACAACAGATGTTGGTGAGCATGAGTAGAAAGGGGAACCCTCTTATGCTACTGGTAAGAATGCAAACTGGTTCAGCCACTCTGGAAAACAGTATGGAGGTTCCTCAAAAAGTTAAAATAGAACTACCCTATGACCCAGAAATTGCACTACTAGGCATTTATCCAAAAGATACAAACATAGTGATTCAAAGGGGCACATGCACCCCAATGTCAACAGTTCATTTTTTTTTATTTAGTAGGATTCCATTATATGGATATACCACAATCTGTTTATCCATTAACATGATGACATGCATTTGGATTGTTTCCAGTTTTAATCTATTACAAATAGATATTATTTTATTTGGTTTTCCATTTTTAGTCTAGTCATGGCCCTCTTAAACTGATCGCACATCCATTAATCCGAGCATACACCACTGATTTAAAAACAGTGCCTTGAAGCTTAGAATGTATATATCAAGCATATCAAAGAGAAGAGGCAAGAATAATGGAAGCTTCTTCCTGCTACACCAGAGTACCTCATTCCATATAGATCCACCTCTCTACAATCCCAACAGATAACCAATGTTAATAGTTCACTTTTAACACTCCTGCTAATTAATTATTAATTCTTAAGAGGACATTTGTGGAGGTCAACAAAAATCAAGAACGAGGGCCACCTGGCTGGCTCAGTCAATGGAGCATATGACTCTTGATCTCGGGGTTTTGAGTTTGAGAGCACCACATTGGGTGTAGAGATTACTTAAAAATAAAATCTTAAAAAATTAAGAACCAGAATGAAAAATGGAAAGATGGGGTTGGGGATAATAATGATTAGGGGCAGGGAAAGACTAGAGATTATAGGAGAGAAAGTGTAGATGAAAGCAGTTGATAGGACACCAAGGACAAAATTTACCTATGTGCTAATTTCACCTAAATCATTTCCCTTGACCCTTTCACGTATATAACATAAGTCCCACATATTTTCCTAGATTTCTTAGTTTCTGTCAATTAATCTACTTTCAGTTTCTTAGCATAGATTTAAAAGGCAATTTTTCATTTCTATTACTATTTTCAAAAAATACCTACTCAGAGTGAAAAAGGTTAATCAGTATGAAATAGAATTGTGGCAGGTGGTATTAGGTTCAACCGTCTATGACAGATATCTTACAATAACAATGGCTTAAACAAGATAGAGTTTTATTTTTTTACTAGTGAAATGTCTAGAGTAGGCAGTCCAGAGATAATACAGTAGCTGCATGGTGTCAGGGAATCCTGTCCCTTACTTTTGTTCACAGAAGCAATTAGCATCTTGGTTAACTTTCTGTGCATATGCAGACATATAAGGATCTGTGTATGTTTGTGTGTTCACATGCACATATGCATGCACGTGCACACACACACACAAAGAGTATGGTGTGGTGATATACTCTACACACTATTCAGCACTTCACTTTTTACTCAGTAACTCCAAATGGGCACAGATTGATTCATCTCATTCTTTTTAAACTAGACACAAAGACACACACACACAACTTTTTCCTTTTAATCTGACACACACTTTGTCACCTTCTTCTTAGAATCAATATTCCTTTGACCTCAAGATACCTGGTTGGTCAGAGTTCCAGCCTGTAACAAAAGTAGCCTCCATAGGACCCACTAATTCTTTAAATGCCTGAGGAAGAAAGATGAGAAGTAAAGATGGAGTAAAATGAAAGGTATTGACCACCTTACAAACTGACAGTATTTTGCACATCTGTTGCCTCTTTTGATAATCATAGCATTTCTATGAAGTATTATTATTTCCATTTTGGAGATAAGATAAAAACCTCCAACATGACTTTTTTGGATACGTTTTTATTGAAAGATAACATAAATACAGAAATGCGAACAGATAATCAATGGACAATCCAGTGAATTCTGACATGCCTATATCTAGGTTTTGAACATTATCAGCACCCCAATATCCTCACTCTTGCCATCTCATGGTCAATAGAGAGGTCTAGCCTAGCAACAGAAGTCATGAAACTTGATGAAATCATTAAGAAAATGGCCACTGTGGAAGGAAAGAAAATATTTGAGTGAAGAGTTCCCAGTTGACAGCTAAAGAGCCTCATGCATGCACTACCTGTGAGCACCGTGTTACATTCAGAATAGGTTTTAGTGGGCAAAATCTCACTAACCAAGAAGTACCAAAGCACACAGGGGTCCCCTGAGCTTTCATCTCCACAGACAGGACTCCAGGAGAAAGACACCATCATTCTAATGTGCTGTGTATGTAGAAGAATGGGCAGCGAGGTCTAGATTACTATATAATGATGAAAGCTTCCTCCTTGAGAAAGTGACTTTCCTCGAAAGTCCACTCTGGAGCTTAGCAGCTGGTATCTGCCAGTTCTTTTGTTGAGCACCTCACTAACCTATGGGAAAGGAAGAACAAATGAGTCTCCAAAACCATCTGTATGTCTCTGCTTGCCTATTAAGAAGCAATATCTAGGAGTTGAGACCTCTCAGTTATTTCAAACACTGCTGATAGGTTAAGTAAGAATTGACCACTGAATTTAGCAATGGGAAATTCACTGATCACCTAGGCAAAGCCAGTATTAATGAAGTGGTGGAGGAAGTGACTGAGTGGAGTGAAATTAAAAGCAGGTTGAGAAGAAGAATTGGAAATAGTGAGTGTAAGTAACTCTTCCAAGGAGTTTTGTTGTCAAAGGCAGATAAAAACAATAAAAACAATTGAGTGCTAGCTGGGAGGGGAAATGGGATCAAGAACAGTTTTTCTTCTTTTCCTTTTTTTTTTGAGAGAGAGAGAGAGCGCGGGGGGGGGCGCAAAGGCAGAGAGAGAGAGAGAGAATCTTAAGCAGGCTCCTTGCTCAGTGTGGACCCCAACGTGGGGCTTAATCTCACGACTCTGAGATTGTGACCTGAGCCGAAATCAAGAGTCAGATGTTTAACTGACTGAGTCACCCAGGCACCCCCAGTTTTTCTTCTTAATATAAAGATTATGAAAATACGTCTGTCTACTTATAGGAATGATTCAGGAAAAAATAAAAGTTCATAGTAGGAGAGAAGGGAGACAGAAATGATCTGAGTGAGATGACCCAGAAATTTGTGCACAAGAAAGAAGTCTGGATTTAATAAGAGTGAAAAAAATGGACCCTTCACAACAGATGTATGTGAACAGGTGCTGGAAGGTGGTGGAGAGCAGGTCTATGGAATCTCTCCTCTGATGATTTCAATTTTCTTTGTGAACTAAGGAACAATGTCACCAGCCAAAAATGAGAGTGAAGAAGAGGTGTGGCAGGTTTAAGGGGAGATTAATGAATATGAAATAATCATCTGAAATTATATGTCTTTTATATGATGGGTAAGTCATTCTAAATGGGCTCAGACTGGGAGGATCGCAGTATTAGTCAGAAAATTAAGCACCTAAAACCTTAAGCATTATTCACCGAGAAAAATATGGGCATGCCTGAACTCATTGCTCTCACAAAACTCAAATTCTGACAGTGATCTTCCATGACTTAACATCAAGACATTGAGTTACATGTTTGCTGTATTTGACTTTCATTACAACATTGCACTTTGGGATTGAGAACTATAAACCAATTTCCTTTTAGACTCTTGACATTTTGCTATTAGTTATTGTTTACCAAGAGCTATATCAGCTGTGTGGCACCTCCAGGGGAGGGGTGGGTATGTGTGTTTCTGGCAAGAGAGAAAAATAAATATTTTTAGCTTGTTTCTTCCATTTCCTTTTGTTAATTCTTTCTTTCAACTAGGAAGAAAAATGTATGTTTCTCTGCTTCATTTTGGTGACAGTGTATCAAAAGGAGACTATCCACAAACTGAGATAGCTCCATTTTGTTTTACAGGCACATTTGCCATATTAAAATCTGGGTTATCTCCCCTCATGGGGAAAAGAAAAGGAAATTACATTTTCAGGTCTGTTTTAATGTATCCAAAAAAAGAAGGAGCAATTTCTGTGTGTTCCTGAAGAACATGAAAGCTTCTCTTCCAGCTGCTACTGTGAAAAAAAAAAAAATAGGAAAGGAAGACTGAGCTTTACAGACTAATTTCATTTTGATCATTCAATATGTTTTCAATAAAGTGCACAATTTGATTTTTAAACAAATAATAAAAATGCGATGGCAGGTCCGTTGGGCAAAGGTTTTGGCTTTAACTTGAAGAGGATGATAAAAAAAAAATAACAGATGGAGAGAGAAGGCGTGAAAAGAGTAATTTTATAAAGTAAATCCTGGGCTCAGTATTTTTTAGGACTCCCAGTGCTTTGCCGAATTAAATATTGACTTCACTCTTCAGTACTCCTATTGCTTGTCTGATAATAGCAAGTGGAGGATGAGTAGGTTATTCAACAGCCGTCTATTACAGTCCGAAATGGCAAGAAATTCATAGTAGGCTTCCAGCAGTATACAACAATGGGAATAAATGAATGAAACTGAAGAGAACTCTGAGGAGTAAATTACATGATTGTGTCACAGTGCCACCTGGCCTATACAATAATCGTCTGCCCATATGGCATCAATTTGCTAATACAAACATGAAATTGACTATATTTTATATGGAAATTATGTCTTTTTAAGCACAAGATAAATTTGAGATGCCAGTCCTTCCAGGTGGACAATTTATATCATACTGCCTGTAGGTGATTTTCCATTTGGATCACTCACTGATTGTTGAAGAGCTTTGAAGTGGCCATTTCTAGATCCAAATGGCCTTTACCTCAGATATTATAACTTACTAGCATTATCAGGCTAGAAACTTCAGGATGAGTGCAGGTAAGGAAATGCACATATCACCCAAATGCTATTGCTTCAACTAGAATTTACAATAAGGAACACTCATGTAAATTTTGTAGGATATATGGCCTTTTTAAATCTTTGGGTGAATTCACTTGCAGATTTAAATATAGTTTACCGCTATTCATTCATCTTAAATTATGATGTCTTGGTTTTGGGATTTATTCACGGCTTTTAACTTAATCATGTTCCGCAACCAGAGCACAGGACACTCATTCATCAAAGCTATACACATTTTTCTTTTTTGCCATATATACTCTATTTTAAGGTAGAGGGAGGAATAAAACTTGAGAACATTTCAGAAGACTCGGCACAGCCGATCAGCATGTGCAGAGGCTTGTGCCTTATGCTGTATATAATTTTTCTTTCAGATTATGTTTTGGTAGGAACTTATCCAGATTAGCTCTAGAGTAAAGGAATGTTAGAACAGAAGGGACTCCTAGAGAGGGTCTAGGGCTTGAGGCCAACCCAACCTTCTTGTTTTATAAACTGTTTTATAAACTCTGCTAGAGAAGTTAAGAGACTTAAGCAATGTTTTATTAATGTGTAGCATGGCCCCTGTTTTTTACTGGGTAGGACCTTTAGGAATGAAACACCATGTGTATGTAAAAGCATAGGCTTGGGGTCAGAGTAAGCCATATTCAAATCCTTACTAAACTGATAGCTGGCTATGTAACCTTGAGTAAGTCTTTCAACCTCTCTAAAACCCAGCTTCTGTGTCTTAAGTTGGAGATAATAAATAGCCTACCACATATGGTCATAATGTGAATTATGTGAGATAATCAATGTAATAGGTCATCACACACGGAAAATAATAAAATAGGCCAGGAAATATATAAATGCATTATGCTAAAATTCCTGATGGTACTGTAAAACATAGTGAATAAAATCTGTTCTTAAGAGCTTAAAAATTAAATTTGAATAGAGTTTTAGCAAGAAATATTTCAGGCTGTTGAAATTATATTTGTGAATCTCATTAGTTGCACAGGGTATAATATTGAACCCCGGGGGCACTTTCTATATAAAACCAAGCCACTTTGAAGGAGGTCTATGGAAGGTAAAAAGTGGATGATGCCATGAACTCATCTGCAGGCCAATGAATGTATTATAGATACATACATATGTAACTGAAATTTTTAAGTAAAGTGGCCCTCTTGATTTATCTTTTTTAATTAATTGGAACTGCATCTAATCATATTAAAATCAGATTTTGGCATTCGCAATGAATAGGTTATCATTTTAAGCAGAGGCAAATGTAAGAAAAATCTAGTACCATACTCACATTCTTGAGAATTTGATGGATCCAGTTGTTAGATTTCAGCATGTAAGAACTCTGAACCTGAACATCAAACATATGTTTGCAAAGTATTGCCAGTGAGATGCCAATAAACAGTTACGGCCAACTGGCTTTGATACAACTCTTTCTGGCTGACAGGCAAATTGTACTTGGGTCAGAAAGAAAGCCAAGTCCCTGAGGATTCTCTTATGCATAGTATTCTAAACAGCAATAGCTCCATTGTTTAGTATAAGGAGCCCCTTACTCAAGGCTTCCTTGTAAATAATCTAAAACACACCCAGACAGCAACGACTCTTGTTGGAGGAAGCTCTTCAGCAGCGCTTAAAAGTTCTTCAAAAAAGTACATAGGAGAACTTACATCTCCACTGCAAGTTGGGGTCCACTTAATTCAAATGCCGTATCATTTCAAGTTGTCTGAGAAGCAGATGCCAAGATCGAACTAGAAGTTAGAAGGATTTATTCTAGGAGAGAACTGTGAAAGACATGGGGAGAGGGAGCAGAATAGGCAAGGAGAGCATCGCACCATGAGCAGTTGGAGCCCCTGTCTAAGGGGAGGAGGAAGGAAGGGTAACCCTGTGGGAAGAGCCTCAGACTAGAATACAGCTCTGAGAATGCCTCAGCCAGGTCAATGGGGAGCCCCAAGCACAGACTGCCCTTCGGTGGAGGCTGCTTTCGGACAGAAATGGCCTAGCTCTAGTAGCCAGTCACTGGCTGGAAACAGCCTGGAGAAAGTGTGGCCTTGGAATGAACATTATGCAAGATTCAAAGATGTGGCCACTGGAGGCTGTCTGCCAACCCCGGTAGTTGCTTCTAAAGTTCTCCAGAGGGGCACCTGGTTGGCTCAGTAGGGTAAGCATCTGCCTTTGGCTCAGGTCGTGATCTCAGGGTTCTGGGATCGAGTTCTGCATCAGGCTC
The DNA here is from genome assembly GCF_002007445.2 of Ailuropoda melanoleuca. Lineage (NCBI taxonomy): Eukaryota > Metazoa > Chordata > Mammalia > Carnivora > Ursidae > Ailuropoda > Ailuropoda melanoleuca. The sequence goes on along the minus strand of NC_048220.1, from coordinate 114,455,379 downwards.
CCCGCTCAGTGGGGAGTCTGCTTCTCCCTCTGTCCCTCCCCTGCCTCTTGTGTGCTCTGTCTCTCTCACATACACACACCCAAACACACACACATACTCGCACAGTCATTAAAGTCCTCTGGAAGGGAAATCTGAGCGCCACCAAGGCTGCCATAGATGCCTTTCTAAGATAATGCCCACAGCGTTCTCTAACTGCGCTTCTTAAAGAGACAAGAGGGTCTTTAAGGACAGTTGAAACAATGAAATGCAGCTGACTCTAGATAGTATTACATACAATGATATACAGACAACCGCTGGGGCTCAGAAGCATGGCTTAGGTCATTGCCTCTACTGCTTAAGATCAGATTTCCTTCTTGACTCTTTCTCAGCTCAGGTCTCCTTCATCCCCTTCATCTGAGTTTCATGCAGTTCTATGTTGAAATGCCTTTTCCAACAAATAATTGACTCTATTACCAATAAGACTACAAAAATGATCAGTCTCAGCTGCACAAATTTCTTATTTCATGAATTCGATTTTGTACGTCATTTCAATAGTTTGATGACTCTTCCTATCTCGAGAAATGTGAAAAGGATTCTTCTTCCTTCTTTGACAGTCATCATTATGTGGGAATGATTACGGCATTTGAGATCTGACAGAGTTCTATTTCTGAGCTACTTCTGTTTTACCAGGTAAGGCAGTGGGGCCAGAGTGGGTTTTATGTTCCTGGTCTATGGGGGGAAAGTAACTGGGGATTGAGTCTGAGAAGAAAGAGACTATAGTCAGTTACGCTTTGCTTCTGCATAATACTGCTGAACCTGTCATTGCAACACCCAGAGGTATTCCTATCAATTCATAACAACTAAACGTAAACGACACCAGCACCACCCCACGCTTTCTGGCCAGCCCAGCCTCCTTTCTGGTGTATCTAGAATTTATATTTTTAAACGAATCATCTCAAGCTTCCAGTGAAAACCTTTTCATTGGAGTAGAAATTTTAGAATAACAAACCACATCACACACAAAGCAAGAGAAAAGCTATTGTGTCTTCTTTGAATTCATGAGGGAGCAATAATTACAGAGTTTTTCCTCTGCAAATCCTGTGCCTGGATAAATGAACAAAGTACAGATTACCTCCTGAGCTAAATTTTTACCATGAGAGCATAATCCAACCTTCAGCTAAAATGTGCCAAGGATTCTGACAACTCTTCCACAAGAAAGAATGCACAACTCCTCCCTGACTTATGCTGAGAAAATACTCTGCCAAGCATGGGAAAGGGGACCAGCACTCAGAAGAAAGAAAAGAAATTGATCTCTAGTAGGAACTGGAATAATGACCGGCCTTATTCCTCTTGAGCTCTTCCTCTCCTCAAAGTATACAAATTGGCCGAATCTCTATGAACCCCAGGGAGTCCTTATGGGAATTTTTAACACAACTATCATTGTCTGTGATTCATTTTTGCTTCAAGGGTATTAGACCATCTGAAGAAAGTTGGTTTAATAACAATGCCAAATTTTAACGTAAACAATTCTTATTGAAAGAAAGGCTCTCTAATCTATTGCTTTGTGCC
>NC_048220.1:114372629-114453731 GCF_002007445.2 Ailuropoda melanoleuca | reverse complement strand
CACACACACACACACACACACACACACACACACACACACACACACACGATGGACAAGATGGTAGCTGTGGCTACCTGGAGGGGCAGGAGAGGTGTCAAAGAATGGACTCATCCCAGAAAGGCTCTGGGTTCCCATCCAAACCTCCATCTGCCTAATTGTGCACTTGGCCCAGGCTCTTTGCTTCTCTAAGCCAACTTCCTCACTGATAAACAGAGGATAACTGCACTTTCTTCACAGAACTGCTGTGAAGAAAAATTGACATGATTTATATGAATGTTCTTAGAATACTATACAGGGTTAGGAAAACCTATGATAAACAAATTTTATGAAGCAAATGTAATTTCCACAGACATTCTGATCTATTATTTGTCTACTATAGTTGAGGCCTATTTTACTCAGTTCTCAAATTCTTTTATTAGATGTCATGCTTTCCTGTGGTAAGATGTCTCAACCCTACACTTGGTTCAGCAAGTGCTATAGAGGGCCAGTGACCTTGACAAAAAGGCATTACCCTGCAAGCCCTCTCTCTCCTCAATACAGTTCTTGCTCTCCGTAAGGGTTTTTCCAGCCAGGAATCCACCTTGCATTCCTTCACCTGACCTCTCCTGGCTTCACTGGGTAGCCCCGGGCTGGTAGGTCGGTCTGTTCCTTCCATATGTTCTTCCCTTGGGTTTTCATGACGCTCTCAGAGAAGTCTGATTAGCAAACTAGATTGATAATGCAGTTCCATTGGAAATATTCTGGATGCCTAATTTCTATAAAGGAAAGCTGCTAAGAGAAACTTTTTCATACCTCCTCAGATTCCTTTCATTCATATCCTTTTTTGCTTTTATATTTCTACCTCTTCTAAAAATGAAAAGGATAGAAGCAAAGAACAAAATAATACATGAAGACAAAAAGTAAGAAAGGATCGAATGTGAAGGGAAAGAAGAGATGGAAATGCCTGGATCAAAGAAAGTTTGCTAAATTCCCTTCCTTAGAGAGTAAACTGAGTGATGAAGTTGGGTCAGCGCTGGGGTTCCCACCCCATCTGCCAGATACCAGGGCTCCTGCCATTTCCATTACTCCCAAGGACCAAGGTGGAAGCTCATGGTTCTCCTCTATCTTGTGGGGTCCATCAGGGGATTGAATTTGATAATGAGAACAGCAATTTATAAAGGTTTTTGATGAACCAGAGCGCACACTAAGGGGAGGACCAGGATGATGTNCTTTCCCTCCTTTCCCATTTTCTCATTTGTTTTATTTTATTCATCTTTTTGGCTTACATATTTATCCACAAACCATCTCAAGTCCTCTTTTAGAAGAAGGGGGCTAGAAAAACATTAAATAGATAAATAAGGCAAATGAATGATAAAACAGATAAGAAGGCATATACACAGATTAAAAAGCTGTGACATCATATGTTGGTATAGAAAATTATCAAAATAAACAGAAATAAAGTGATTATTATACATCCACTGCTTTGGTTTATCCATGCTTTTCATTACATAAAAAATAATTAATTAGTGATGGTACCTCATATCACATTTATACAATGTATGTATTTCTAGAATGTTGCTTGTGAATCAAATTATTAGAAAGCAAATTATATATTTAACCTACTAGAGGAAATTGCCATTCAAGCACTTCATAAGACACAGAATTTTTTTTTTAAGATTTTTTTTATTTATTTATTTGACAGAGATAGAGACAGCCAGTGAGAGAGGGAACACAAGCAGGGGGAGTGGGAGAGGAAGAAGCAGGCTCATAGCAGAGGAGCCTGACGTGGGGCTCGATTCCGTAACGCCGGGATCACGCCCTGAGCCGAAGGCAGACGCTTAACCGCTGTGCCACCCAGGCGCCCCGACACAGAATTTTAGTATTAAATGAATACTCGGCTTCTGATTTGGATGAGGTTTTTGTTATGTGGATTCAGGTTCCCGGATTTCAAAGAGCAGTAGAGTGTAAAAGCATAAAAAACCTTGTTCTTTCATGCCTCCCACCTACCTCCCACTTTCCAAAAATTTTTACTCCCTAGAAGAAACCACAGTGAATAATTTAATATAATTTTTCCAAATAACTGAAAAAATTCAGGTTGTTTTACATAGAGATTGAGCAAGAGTTAAACAGACACTTCCGAAAGAGGAGGTCCAAATGACCAACATACGGGAAAAGATGCTCAACTTCCTTAGACATCAAGAAAGTACTCAGAATAAATCAGAATACGGTACGACTGTATTGGCCATCAGAATGGCTGAAACAAAAACAGTGAAAAACATTAAGCATTGGTGAGGATGTGAACCAGTCACTCTCATACAGTGCTGGCAGGAGTGCAAATTCATGCAGCCACTTTGAACACTGTTTGGTTGTATGCACCCAACAGAAATGTGTACACAAGCTCACCAAAAGATACACACCAGAAAGTCCATAGGAGAACTCTTCATAATAACTAAAAATTGCCATCTACCCAAATGCCCATAAATTCTAGCATTTTTACTATCAGGTTGTTGGTGTCTTCTGGATATATGTTTCAATCTATTTTATAATATTTTGTTTTTATTTTAGCTTGATTTATAATATGGAGCATCAAATTGCCTTAAAAATGAAATTCAACTTTTTAAGCAAGCATTTGCTAAGTACTTAATGTAGTCTGCATTCTGCACTGGGCTCCTCAATGGCACATTCTTTCCAAGATGCCCTTAGACCAATGCCTCCACTAAAGAAATGTACACGCAGCTAAATGAAATCAAATAATAAGTACTGTCCTCAGGCCTATGAAAGAGAGGTCCTTGCACTGGCTCTCTTCTAGCCACATCATAATTCACAAGACAAAGTACATTTGGGCAAATGAGATGTGCCCACCCCTGGGCTGTGCTCTCTCTTTAGACTATCCTCTGGATATCTCAGACTTTGGAGTTTTCAGCCTCAGTGCCCTGAAGTCCTGAGGTTGGAGAGAGAGAGGTTGATTAGAGCTTAGACATGTGAGCTGGGGTTCTACACACACGCAGAGGAGACCCTCTCTGTGTGGAAGGGAGAGCCATGAGCAGAAAGAGAAGTGAGGAGGAAGGACACTGAGGATCGAGCCAATCTCACCACATCACCACTTGCTGGTGCAGAACTCTGAGAAATCCAAGTTCAAACCCCTCCTCCTAGGTCCTTGTGAAGGTACATTTCTCAAGATGAGTGGGCAGAACGTATTATATCCAACAATTTGTTAGTTTGACTATCACTTTTAAATATTTAGGCCTGCGGTATATGGGCTCCATTTATCTCCTGGTTCTGGACCCCACAAATGTTAGAGGTGAACCTGCATGGAACGGTATTAAAAATGCAATCGACTGCTTATCTCCACCCCCCTCATCACCCTCCTCATTAGTTTGGTTCCTGGAAATTTGAGGAAATTTTAAAGTTTTTGCCTCAGACAGCTGCCTGTGGTCTGGTGGTGTAAAAACAAATTGATGGTTGCCAGAGGGGAGGTGGGTGGAGGGATGGGTGAAAAAGGTCTGAAAAGGATGAAGAGTGCACATATTGTGATGAACACTGAGTAGTGTATAAAATTGCTGAATCACTACGTTGTACACCTGAAACGAATATAACACTGCATGTTAATTATACTGGAATTAAGATCACACACACACACACACACACACACACACACACACACACACACACACGATGGACAAGATGGTAGCTGTGGCTACCTGGAGGGGCAGGAGAGGTGTCAAAGAATGGACTCATCCCAGAAAGGCTCTGGGTTCCCATCCAAACCTCCATCTGCCTAATTGTGCACTTGGCCCAGGCTCTTTGCTTCTCTAAGCCAACTTCCTCACTGATAAACAGAGGATAACTGCACTTTCTTCACAGAACTGCTGTGAAGAAAAATTGACATGATTTATATGAATGTTCTTAGAATACTATACAGGGTTAGGAAAACCTATGATAAACAAATTTTATGAAGCATGTAATTTCCACAGACATTCTGATCTATTATTTGTCTACTATAGTTGAGGCCTATTTTACTCAGTTCTCAAATTCTTTTATTAGATGTCATGCTTTCCTGTGGTAAGATGTCTCAACCCTACACTTGGTTCAGCAAGTGCTATAGAGGGCCAGTGACCTTGACAAAAAGGCATTACCCTGCAAGCCCTCTCTCTCCTCAATACAGTTCTTGCTCTCCGTAAGGGTTTTTCCAGCCAGGAATCCACCTTGCATTCCTTCACCTGACCTCTCCTGGCTTCACTGGGTAGCCCCGGGCTGGTAGGTCGGTCTGTTCCTTCCATATGTTCTTCCCTTGGGTTTTCATGACGCTCTCAGAGAAGTCTGATTAGCAAACTAGATTGATAATGCAGTTCCATTGGAAATATTCTGGATGCCTAATTTCTATAAAGGAAAGCTGCTAAGAGAAACTTTTTCATACCTCCTCAGATTCCTTTCATTCATATCCTTTTTTGCTTTTATATTTCTACCTCTTCTAAAAATGAAAAGGATAGAAGCAAAGAACAAAATAATACATGAAGACAAAAAGTAAGAAAGGATCGAATGTGAAGGGAAAGAAGAGATGGAAATGCCTGGATCAAAGAAAGTTTGCTAAATTCCCTTCCTTAGAGAGTAAACTGAGTGATGAAGTTGGGTCAGCGCTGGGGTTCCCACCCCATCTGCCAGATACCAGGGCTCCTGCCATTTCCATTACTCCCAAGGACCAAGGTGGAAGCTCATGGTTCTCCTCTATCTTGTGGGGTCCATCAGGGGATTGAATTTGATAATGAGAACAGCAATTTATAAAGGTTTTTGATGAACCAGAGCGCACACTAAGGGGAGGACCAGGATGATGTCGGGTTTGGAAACCACATCAAACGAGAAGTATTGAAAAGACCTGAGCATGTTTGGCCTAGAGAAGAGGTAATGTGCAGTGAGACATGTGAAGGTGTGTCTCATTAAAAAAAAAAAAAAAAATTAAATGTCAAATTTTGTCCCTATGAGCTCTAGAGATAGAACCAGGTATAAATAATAGAATATCGGAGCCTGATTAAAGTGCTTTTAATGAATAGTGTTGTCACAAAATGGAATGTGTTTGCTTCCCTATAAGGGAGTTAGGGGGTTAGTCATCAACATAATTATCCAGACAAAAGCTAGATGACTTTCTATCACATGTTTTTTTAAAAACAAGATTTTGTATTTGATGGAAGGAGAGGGAAAATAATCTCAAAAAAAAACCCAGTTTTTATTTTTTAAATCTTTACACTTAAATGATTTAAAGTGGAACATTCATTCATGAGTCCCTATAGGTACCTGGGGTGTCATGGATCATTTTGAATTTTATTCTGATTTAGGTGGAGAACCACTGGAAAGTTTTGAGCTGAGGAATGCCCTGATATGACTCAGTTGAAAAAGAATTTCTCGGGGCACCTGGGTGGCGCAGTCAGTTGAGCACCCGACTCTTGGTTTCAGCTCAGGTCATTGATCTCAGGATCATGAGATCCAGTCCTGCATCAGGCTCTGCGCTCAGCATGGAGTCTGCTTGAGATTCTCTCACCATCTCTCTCTGCACCTCCTGTTTCTGCTCTCTCTCTCTAAAAGAAATAAAATAAGTATTAAAAAAAATTTCTTTGGTAAGTGAGTTTGCGCAGGACTCTGGGTTGGTGGGGGGCAGGCAAGGGTGTTGTTATAGGGAGACCAGAGGAGTTGGGAGATCACAGTAGTAATCGAGGGGAGAGACTGTGGTGGTGCGGTCATGGAGGGAGTCACAAGAAGAGAACAGATTCTGAACGTGGCAGTAAGGAGCTCGGTATAGAGATCTGGAAATAGAAATGTGGGTGGTATAAATTTTCATTTAATTTGGCTAACCATTTATCAAGCACTCTACCATTTGCTGGGCACTAACCTAGACATTTTAGGCACAAATATTAAGAATACATAGTACCTCCTTCAGAGTTCTTGTAACTAAGGGGGAAAGTAGACATATCAATAAAAACTGAAATATGTAATAAAAGTAGGTGTAAAGACCTATGAGAATGCAGATGCAAAGATAGGTAATTAATTCAACCTCTGGGAAGAGCCAGGAAGGACTTTAGAGAGAAGCCAAACAACTGAGCTGGCACTGGAAGATTAAGGAGAATGTCCCTATGTGGTCGCAGTAGGATATTCCAGGGAGAGGGGAAGGCATGAGTAAGTGCAGCTTCTGGTTTCATGGGGGCGAATGTGCTTTGGCATGCCTTAACTTGTAACAAATTAGTCTACTTAAGACTGGATACATTTCCCCCCATAATCTGGAAAATACAAAGAGGGACATACTGCTATAGAACTATACATCACCATATATGAGATCAAGAGACCTTTATTCATGGAACTTAAAAATAAAGACTGACCTCCACGTAAGTTGTAAGGTTATATCTGGTTCTGTAAGATTTTATACTAACCAATGTGTCTTTTCCTGTGCTGTCTGTGCATGCTATTTTACTAAAGATGGAGCAGTAGCCAAAGCTGTCCATCTACATTTTCCTGTCTTAGGGAATGAAGGCTAGCGTGGAACCCAGAAGAAAAAAGAAGGCAATCCTTCTTTTTTAGCATGGCCCTTAAATCATCTTAGGCCATGAACAACAGAACTTAGAAAATATTTTGTGAGTCTATCTGCCACCTCCTAGACTGGGCTGGAGGATGGGGGAAAGAGGATGAGAAAGAAGGCACAGAAAGGACATAAAGAGAGAATGTGGTGGTGCCTGAGTCTGATGGGCTAACTTGGAAGGTCATCTTAGACAAGAATGGAGTCAGCATTCCATTCCAGTGCCTGGTCTCCACTCCTGTCGCTATTGTCCTTTCAGCCAGGACCACTCAGCTGGAGTTCTACATGCCTGTGCCCTAATATTTCTCTAGGTGGGCAACTCTCATTAAAAACTCCAGACACCAGGAAGCATTCCTAGTGCTCTAGCAAGCCTGGAAGCCCAGAAATCAAAGGATTGGGGAAGGGTCTTAGGGAAAGAAAGCCTTCCTGTACTCAGGTGGGATAGAATAGGACCAGTTCAAAATCGACATCCATGGGATACCTGCCACGGTATAAGACAGTGATGATACAAACCCCTTCCAGAATCTTTCCTCCTCCTCTCATTCTGTCTTCCTTTGCTTGGAACAGTTGGGTTGTTGAGCCACAGCTGAGACTCAAAAAGGACTCTGAGGAACAGAATTTTCCACTTCTTTGATTCCTTTAAAAATAGGAGTATCTTGGGATGCCTGGGTGGCTCAGTCAGTAAGTGCCTGCCTTCGGCTCAGGTCATGATTCCAGGGTCCTGGGATCAAGCTCCACATTGGGCTCCTTATTCAGCGGGGAGTCTGCTTTTCCCTCTGCCTGCTGCTCCCCCTGCTTGTGTGTGAGCTCTCTCTCTGAGATAATAAATACATAAAATCTTTTAAATAAAAAAAAAATAGGAGTAGCTTATGTGACATCTGCTGCCCCCATCTTCCGTCTTGTGTTCCCTCCTGACTCCTTGCCATGTACCACTCACCATGTGCTCCTCTCCACACCCCGGGGATCTTTTATTCCAGGGCTAAGAATCTTGGTTTCTTTAGATTGTTGTTTAAACATTTCTCTCTAGTTATAAACTTGGCTTTGTGTCTGCAAGCCCTGTAAAAAAAAAAAAAAAAAAAAGTCATTTAGTAAGCCGAAGCTGTTAGAAGCTGCTAGATAAATGACATTACAACTGGCTGTCAGTGGTAAAGTAAACAGTAAAAAGATAGCAGACTGGCTGCTCCTTCAGATCACAGACAACCTGGAACTGTACTTTTGTACTTTCTGCTGAGAAAACCGTGTGGTGCCTGGGAGTTTGACGCTTTACAAAATGACATACTCATGCACAACGATATTAACTTTCTGAAACACTCTGACAACGTCTCCTCTCACTTTATTTCCCTACAGTGGAATGAGGTGGACAGGCTCAGGTTTGACAGATGAGCTGGGTCCTGAGCAGGGCAGTTAAAAGAAGTCCCCTATGGGACACACAAGGACAATCCTCAGGCTGGGGCCTGTGTCAGGACACCCTGCAGCCCTGTGCTCTGGCTTCGGGACATAACATCTCTGCTAACATGCCTCGTGTTTTTGGCAAATTACTTCATCTCTATCTGTTTTCTAACCTCTAAAATAAGATCCTCTCTACTTTTAACTATCTTTTCACCCAGGGAGCCAGAGTTTGGAAATTGGTCGCAGGTGGAGAGAGGCAAAGTTTGGTTGGCTAATTACGCTTTCCAAGCTATCTTGCTCGCTTTTTCCCCCATTCCTGCAGATAGCCAACTTGTTTTTAAGTGTTCCTTTCAATTTGTTGACTGCACTTATTGCTGTTTTAGGTCCTGCCTTCTTTTTGGGAACAGGGGTGGGCGGAGAGGAAGGACGTATCCTGCCACTACCAATACTTTCCTCTAGGAGGAGCCGCTCAGCCCAGAAGAGAGTGACACGCACCAACTCCAACTCCTTCGCGGGGAACGCTTCATCCCAGCTCCTCGGAATGCTTGGCCCGGACGGCGCTCCGCGCCTCCGCAGCGGGTCTCGAACCGGTCGCCCCGAACTCCTGCTTCCCCTCGCCGCTGCAGCCCGGGTCGCGGGGGCGGCGGGCCGGACCCGGCGTGACCCCTGGTGAGCCGCGGCCGCCGTTTCCCACCCATCCCCTCCCGTCCTCCCTTCCCGTTTCACCCCGCCCCCTCCTCCTCCCCAAGCCTGACAGCCCGCGAGCTGCCAAGCAGGGCGCAGCCATGGGAAGAGGAGGCGGTCTAGGGAGCGGCGGCGGCGGCGGCAGCGGCGGCTGCTGGAGCGGCGGTGGAGGCGACTGCTGCTGAGCCGAGGCGGCGGCGGGGACCCCGGGCTGGGGCCACGCAGGCCGGAGGCCCCCGGGCCCTCGGCCCCAGCGCGGAAGCGAACCCGCGCTCTCTATCCGGAGGCGAGACTCGGAGGTACTGGAGGGGGGGCTCAGGGAGTCGGGCTCTTCTTTTCCCCCTTTTGTGCCCGGGGGCCTGGGAGTAGACCAGTTGTTTATGAAAGTGGGGATCTGGCTTATGTATTTAGACGAATCATTTTTTTTTCCTGGGGACTTGGGGGTTGGCTGTGCTCCCCACCTCCTCGCGAAGTTGTTGTTTTCTGCTGGTGGGTTGCTGTAACCCGATCCACGCTGTGGATGTGTGAGTGTGTGTGTGTGTGTTTGTGTGTGTGTGGACGTTGGTGGTGGGCGTCAGGGAGTTGGGGGCGACCGGCGAACCATCCCAGGCTGGCGCCTGCTGTGACCAGTGTTTGCGATGCCTGGAGGGGCTTCCTCTGAAGCCAGCATTGTTAAAGTCGTAAAAGTTTTGCGATTGTTCCTCTTTGACATCATCGGCCGGGCTAGGGCAGGAACTGCTGAGGCTGCCGCCGCTGAGCGGCGAGAGGTCCCTGGCGGCGGGACCGGAGGAGAGGGGAGGTCGTCGGGCTGTGCGCGTCCACACCGCGCGCTCCTCCCCAAAGCGCACCGCCCTCTGCGCGTTTGTGCAGACTGCAGCCAAGCTCTGGCACCCGCGGCGCTGGGGTCAGTAGAGTCACGGCCACCAGTCCCCAGGAGCTGGAGTGGGTAGACATCGTGGCGAGCCGAGCACCCTCAGCCCCTGACACACTCGTGGTTATGAAATCAACCAGGCTCAAAGTTTTGACAGAACTGCCGGAGGCATGAGAGCTGCGGGTGAGTGGGGTAGCCGCGTGTCAGGGAGGAGGGTGCTGGCGGCGCGCACAGGGTGCCGGGCAGGGTCACCCACTCGCGGGTGCGTGGGGGAGTCTATTTTGGGGCGAGTGCTTTATATATAACCCGAGTGGGGACGCCTGCTCTGCCCGGGCTGCGGGAGTTGGTAACCTGGCTCCGGGTTTGTGTGCTGTACGGGTGTACGTGCGCGCTGTGTGTGTGCGCGCGTGTGTGCGCCTGGGGAGGCGTGTCGGCGCCTGAGCCAGTAGGGTGTGCAGGGGGGGAGGAGGAGGCCAGAGAGGTGCCGCCCGCCCCTTTTGTGCAGCCAGTAGACCTTGGAAGGGACAGGGAAAGGTAACGGGAGGCCAGAGGGTTGGGAAGTCGCAGGAGTTGCTGCATACGATTTAAATACCACGGACTTTAAAACACTAAACCCGTTGCCTTTGATGAGCTGGGGGCTGGAGGTGGAGGTTCCTGGAACTCTCAGGAGACTTGCATAGGAGGACAAGAGTTCAAGACATGTGTGTATGTGTAGGTACAGACCCCTGGATGCCCAGACCCAAGTTGGAGCTGCAGATCTGAGATTCCCAGGGTGCAGCTGGGCACAGTCCAGGACCTAGATGGTCTCTGCGGTGTTTACCTTTTGAATCCCTGACACGTGTGCATGGGAAGGCACTAGCCTTTCTTCATACATGTTGCGGCACCTGTGCCGTGAGCAATTGGTGTTCTAGGCTAGTTTCCACCTGGGTCACCCTGAAGGTCCTTTTCTCTGGGGTGCCAAGGTATATAGTCCTTGGAGGTAATTAGTGTGAAATATTTTCCAGAAATTAAAATGCTGAATAGAAACAAAGTAAAATGATTTAGTAGACAGGATTGTTGGTTCCATCTTTTCTGTGATTGGGGATTCTGTTTCCTTTTGAGGAAACGCTTGGTGTCCCCAGATTAGATTTCAAGGGGTCTCTGGTTATTTACCATTTCTCTTCAGATGGACTTCAAATGGAGCTGGAAGGATGTGTTTTCACCCTTGAAAAACATTATTTGTAGTTTAATCAGGGCCCATCCTTTATCTCCTTCCACCCTTGTAAACTTTTTGATTCACTTAAGTCTAAGGAAAGTTGGCGAGTCAACATTCAGTTTTTCATTTGGAGTAAATATATCGCAGTGAAATTATAGTTTTGGTCCGCTGAATGCGCTGGAAAGCCAGCGCTTAATAGGCAAAGGTGTGAAATGAAAGTCTGTAAATGCAGTGACAAAGCCATGACTCTCCAGTGCATTTTTTTTTTTCAAACTGAGCATAACTTTGCCTTGCAAATATTTGTTCTAGGCAGAGTTTGGGGCTGTGTTTTTTTTTTTTTATTATTATTAGTGCGTGAACAGCAAACTCCACATCATAAACCACTTAAAATGCGTACTAGGCATCTTCTCTCTGCTATCTCTGGTGCTTGTGTTAACAGATGTTTATGGTGCTTGGTTGGTTACCTATGGGATTGTCATAGGGAGTATCTCATTAGGTCAGGACATAATGTCTACAGCAAAATGTAATAAATGGAGCCCCAGTTGCAGCCTGCTTCTGCCAAGCACATGAAACACCCCAGCATGGAAACAAATCTTGAAGTTGGTCCAACTTGGCAAACCTTTTTGGCTATCTGCTGGTAAGCATTGTTAATGTAAAGATAAATCTGAGTGATACAGTGAGAATGTGGCACAGCAAATTGTTTAACTTAGAAAAACTGGCGTGGGTTATATTGATTAAATTTGCTAACCTGAAGATTAAACTTCTCTGGTAGCTCCACTGGTAAATTGCGCAGTAATGGAGACTTGGTTTAGTTTTAGAGGACAATTAAAAATATGTCAATAATGAAAATAACTTAGTATGTTCACATGTGTCCATTAAAACCCTCACTTTTTTTTAAAAAGAGAAAACCCTATAATCTCTGTGGTAATGATTTAAATAATATGAAATTTCAACTCCTCTAATCACTTTCTAACATTAAATTGATAAGAATTAAAGTTTGGTAAGGCTTTGGAGTCAGCCCTCTGCTCATTGTGTGTCTTTCTGGCAAGGGATTTTTTTTTTTTTTGACCTTGAACAGTATAATGTTAATAATATGCCCAGGAAAATGGTTGATGAGTATGGCAACCAGCTTCAGAGATACCCGAGGTGCGGGAACTCCACCTCAGCAGCCCTTTCTGTAAATGGGCCAGCACACCCCTTCTGGAAAATAATCAGCTGGGAATCTTGCTTCCTGACAGGCCAGCCCATTCTAGGAGAGGTTCATTTTTAGAAAGTTCTGCTTTGCACTAAATCAACATTTTCTTCTACCTATTGACCTACTGTTCAGTTGCTGGAGCAACACACAGTGAATCTAATCTCTCTTCCCTTTAACTGCTCTGCTTGAAAACTAACACTATGCCGCTTCTTCCTGAATTCGTTTTTTCTTTCTTTCTTTTCTTTTCTCTCCCTTTCTTTCTTTCTTTCTTTCTTTCTTTCTTTCTTTCTTTCTTTCTCTTTCTTTCTTTCTTTCTCTTTCTTTCTTTTTCTTTTCTTTCTTCTTTTTTTTTTTTTGCTTATCCTTGCACCTCTTCTCACCCACATTGGGGTCCCACCCTTCCCTGCCCTAAGGACATGACCCAGAGTCCGTTCACGATACCCCTCATCGTGTTTGTCATCTAAAACTCAGGTGTGAAATCCTTAGTTCTGGACTTTCTGCATCCATTAAGGCAGCTTAATATTCATGAACTATTTTAGCCATCTCATTACACAGTCCACTAATTTCAAAGCTGTAAACAAGATAACAGCTTACTCTTTTTAGATTACTAGTCATCCATAGTCAAGACATTATAATCCTTCAAAATATTTTTTATGTTAACTGTACTTCAGTAACAAAAAAAAAATTTTTTTCATGCCTGAATTTCCTGTCAAACTATGGGAAGTGTCACACTGTGCAGGTACTTACAGTGCTTACAGTGAACATAGCTACTTAATTTCTCCCTATCAAAGGAACGCTAAGCCAAAACAAAAACAAAAACAAAAAAACCAACCCAGATGTGAGTGTTCTGAAGACAAGCAAATTGAAGTTGCATATCACAGACAGGTAGGGACCACAAGGTATTCTTTGCCTGGACCTTATTGTGTCTGCTTGCACAAGCATGAGTCAGTCCTAGCAATCAGGCTTTTATTGAAGGCTCGTTCTATCCAGGTCTCAGAGAGTATGCCATCTGGCCCTAAATGAGGTGAAAGTACATCTGACAGAAATGCTTCCTCAGGCAACTGGGATTTAAGTTGTACACACAGGACATGACTGAGTCAACACCCATTCTTCTCCTGGAGGTAAATGGCTCGTAATGTCGCAGGCAAGTGAAAAGCAGGTATATTACTGCATCAGTTCTAAGACAGGTTCCTGCCTCCTGTTGTGTGTCTGGATCCAAGTCAGACAAAGGCTAGGACGGTCTTCACTGGCCAAATTCTAGTCTTCTTGGAGGAAAGAAGCAAAGCTGGTATATACGGGGGGAGAGGGTGTGGTTCAAGGGCAAACACTTTGGGGCCCATTGGACCTCAGTTTGAGTTTGAGCTTTACCACCAAATGCACATTAGCTCCTCTGAGACTCACTTTTCTCCTTGGTGAAAATTATGATGCTTAACACCCAGGGCTGAGGTATTGACACATAACCTCTGTAGCATTTATGGCCAGTACTGCTCATTAGACACCTGCCCGATATGATTGATTTCCCTTTTATGTATCTGTCTGGGGCTTCTCAACTAGGTCATGTTTCCCCTGCTACCAGCTGAGAATCTGCCACAGCTGAGAATCTTCTGTCTTCTTGCAAGAAATGTTTATGGTTGATGATGATGCCGATCTTGTTTTTCTCAGCAAGTCTGAATGTGAAAGAAAGAACCATTTTTCTTGGCAAAGAGAGAAAACCAACCTGTGATATGGACTGATGTCTGGGCCTAGCAGAAGGTCCTACTTTGCACATTGACCTTTAGTCAGAACAAGGGGCCAGTGACAGTCTGTGCTCTTTGATGAAATTTTTCATGCTGTCTTTCTCGTGTGTGTGTGTGTGTGTGTTTGCAGTGAGATTCCTCACTGATCCACTTGCATTATGATCTCCATCTATACCACATTTGCTTCTTTTTTTTTATTCTGTTCTCATAGAAAGGAAGGAAATAATCAATGGTAAAGTGCCTGTTTTTTAAAGTTCAAAAATTCATTTCACAACTCCCTACTTCCTATCTAACCCCCATCTCCTGCAAATTAAAATAAAATAAAATAAAATAAAATAAAATAAAATAAAATTACAGCAGACCCACTGACAAGTACTTAGACATGTAATTTCCAAACCAAAGTTCTACTTTGATATAAGAAACCCTTAAGTTTGGATGGCATAATATGAAACCATAGTAAACTCGGTGTCAGGGGTCTTGTGTCCCCTCAAGCTCTGACTCCAGCGGGCTTTGTAATTTTTGCAAACTATTGAACTTCCCTGGGCTTCATATTTCTTACATGTTAATAACAGACAGCAACAAAAATGAGGAATAAACAAGATGCCCTCTTAGGATTCTTTGGGGGGGGCTATGATTTGAATTCATTTAATTATTGAATTTCTCTTTTTTCTCAGTGCCTTTGGGACTTCAACTGAAACGCTCTAAGAACACCTATTTCGTTTGTTTTCAGTTTCCTAGTCTGTTTTTTCATATCTGTCTTCCTTGCTAGGAACGGTTCCTCAAAACAGGAAGTAAATTTTATTCATTTTTATATTTTTCCACTCTTTGCTGAGTGCTTGTAGACACAGCAGCCGTAAAAAGTGTTAGTCTAATTAACATGGAATGCCTTGGGTAGTCGAACTCTAACGCAGATCACTTATTTAACAAGCTACAATAATTTTCAAGATAAGCATCAAGAAATAGTGTTTGCTTATTTTATTCCCTCACCATTAATATTTTTAATCAATTAAGTAAAACAGATGAGAGTGTAATCACGGCTATGCTTCCTGAAACAATACGAGCTCGTCATGGCCTGATGCAGAAAGTCCTTTGGAAACAGTTTTCTTTTCTTTTGTTGTTTGTTGTTGTTTTTGCTTTAAGCTAAAGACAATTCCTTGATGAGTACCAGACTCTTAAAAGAAGGACAGAAAGGATCCTTGTTTAGTTTCAACTTCTTTCTTCAGTGCTTTTCATTACCTTTTAATAGAGGCAAATGAAGCCTTAGGTCAAGGCACCAATTTTACCGAATAATGATTCATAAGAAGGCTGTGATTTTGTCAGAAATTGTTGGGCTGTGTTTTTTTAATTAGCATCTAAACCTACCTTCAAATGCTCCATTTCAAAATCAGTAGATAATTTCTCCTACAGAGTCCTTAAAACTTCCAGATGTGTTTACTGCTTTGATTAGGCCTTCTTTTGTGATTGACAAGACTTCAGTCAGTTTTCTTTAGAATAATATCATTATAATCCCAATGAATTATACTTCTTAGATTGTGAATTTGTTTAAACGTAAACAAGTCTATCTCCAGCTGGCTGGGCTTCTAAATGAAAAGTGTATCCCAGGGAAAATGCTCACTTCATGGAGATTTGACACAGGTGGTAGAGAATACTCTGAGAAAGCCCTTATTCAGTAGTGGAACACCAAAGGGTTTTGCAAATTGATTGGGTGCTTTTATGTACTTACCTAAGGTGGACAGCCTGCTTTGCTAGACATTTGCTCTAGTAACTCCTCCGTGATTGTGTCCTCATTTATATTATTTAAAAACTTTAAAGAACTAAAGGAACTCTGCTCCTATCATGAAGTCATGGGTCCAAAGAAAAACTCATTTTTTTCTTGCTTAAGAAATGGACTTTATTATAATAAGCAGCATACCTATCTTTTTTTCTTTGAGTTGCCATATCAAGAAAAGTAGAGTGTGACCATTACAAAATGGTCATCCAGAGTTCTCTCCCTGCGTACTTATTGAAACAAAAGGTGCTACCAGGGATGCAGTAAATAGTTCATCTCAACTTTAGTAATGGCTGGTCCTGTGCTTCTGTCGATCTTCCAGTTCTGACTTCCACTGGCCAGGCAGCCTCTGACCCTGGTCAGGACGATGGCGTATGGTCCTAATTCACTTGCTCTGCTGCTTCTTTGGACCCCTTCAAGCTGTGTTATTGTTGTCCCAGAAAACCTCAATTTGGCAAAGCAAAGTGGAAAAACAGTCTGGGAAAGCCTATGTGAATGATAAATTATGAAGAGAGTGCTGAAGACAGAGCCTCAACGGTGGCTTCTTGCCCTAGGAGTAGAAGAGAATATCAGAATCCCTGGGCAAGATGATGATGAATGAAGAAAAGATACCACTTTGATGCCTAGCAAGTCAGAAAGATTAAAGAAAGTGGAGCAAGAATGAAGGGAAATGATTTCTTTTATATTAGCCCTCAGCATAGCATCTTATTTCCTTTGGAGACAATGGCAAAACAGTGCTTTGCTTGTCACAGAATAGTTGTTTAATAAATATTTCTTGATGACCTTAGTTTGTAGTAAAACAGAGAAATTGAAGTGTTGATAAGACGGATGTGGTGAGCTGGGAGCAAAGATATGGGTAGAGTCACGTGATGCCTAGGATCTAAGCTCAGAATGTAAATTTGGTATTACTCTCCATAGATTAATGATAACACCCAAACTTGATGACCAGCTTTCCACGGTGGATCCTATGCAGGGCCTTGGCAAAGTCAAGAAGTTTTTAATATTTGAAGCAAGATGGAGACATGTTGGAATTTTTCTGTAGGACTCAGGAGGGTTTGGGAGACATACCCAGTTTGCCAGCTCTCAGTATACCCCTCATCAAAGAGCATACAATTTTAATTCTCTTTGCGTTTGTCCTGTAAACTTTAGTGTTTTTATTTATTCCTTATAGTACATGTAGGGTATGTGAGAATTAGGAATGTCATCTGAAAAGTACTTTGAAAACTACTTGGGAAAAGATGCTGAATAAATAAAATTTTTTATTAGCCTGCAGGATGTAAGTTTGGCCAAGCTAGTGGTATTTTTGGTATCACTGTGAAAAATCAAAGACAGAACACATATTTATTGAGTCATTACTGTGTTCCCAGGAATGTGCTAGACACTCTGGGGAATATAAAAGTAGTATAAGACATGACCCTTGACTTTAGAACCTAGCATTCAAGCTAGGAAGGCAACACTAATAAAGTCCGTTGTGTAATTAAGGAACAATAGACAATTATACAATTTAATGAAAAATTCAATTACAGACTGCAAATGCTATATTTATTTTGAGAGAAGGGAGATCTGTTTGGGCTGAAGTATTTAGGGCAAGGACTTATGGGCAAAGTGGTTTTTGAGCCAGTACTTTAAATATGGCACTTTTTTTTTTTTTTGATAGGTAGATGTTTTGTGTGAGAAGGTTAGGAACTTAGCACCAGGAGACATATTTGGAGCTCACTGGGGTTTCTTTTATCAAGGGAGAAGGCAGGGTGTACCAGGGTTTGGATTTGTTTTACACTGGCAGACTTCTTCATTGCTTATCACTGATGATGCATTATCAATCCGTCCTTAGGGTAGGGCTATTGGGATGGCCACCCTGAACCTAGTCCTTGCTGGGAGGAAGGGGGTGACTGTTGCAGGGTGTTTCTGCATACTTATCTTATATGAGCATTATATAAATTCAATTTGAAAATTTCTTTGGTAGTATTCCAGGAGATCTATAAAAGTTACCAACAGTATGGCTTCCTTTCAAGAATATGATCTTGATTGGACCCTACAATGGTGGAATTGGCCTATGATTCCCTCCTTCACCCCCAGTTCCTTGCCACATGCTATAATATCAGTTTTGGTCCAGTCATCAGAAGGCCTTACAGAACTTGAGATCATCCATCAGTGTTTCTCGACAAAGGCACTGCCTCTCTACTAGGCAGTGCCTAGGGATATTTGGAAATATGATTGTTACAAGGACTAAAAAGAATTATAGACAGAACACATGAATACACAGTTCTCCAAAGAAGACATCCAGATGGCCAACAGACACATGAAAAGATGCTCAACATCTCTGATCGTTGGGGAAATACAAATCAAAACTACAATGAGCTATCACCTCACACCTGTCAGAAGGGCTAAAATGAACAATACAAGAAACAGCAGGTGGTGGCAAGGATGTGGAGAAAAGGGAGCCCTCTTGAACTGTTGGTGAGAATAAAAACTGCCGTAGCCACTGTGGAAAACAGTATGGAGGTTTCCCAAAAAGTTAAAAATAAAACTACCCTACAATCCAGTGGTTGCACTACTTGGTATTTACCCAAAGAAAATAAAAATACTAATTCGAAGGAATACATACACCTGATGTCTGTAGCAACATTGTCTACAACAGCCAAATTATAGGAACAGCCCAAGTATCCATAGACTGATGAATGGATAAAGAAGATGTGAGATTATCTATCTATCGATCTATCTATCTTTCTATCTATTGGAATATTATTCAGCCATTTGCAAAGACCTGGATGGAGCTAGACAGTATTATTCATTATGCTAAGTGAAATAAGTCAAAGAAAGATGAATATACGATTTCACTCATAGGTGGAATTTAAGAAACAAAATGAATGAGGAAAGGGGAAAAAAGGGGAAGAGAAAGAGAAGCAAACCAAGGACCAGACTCTTAACTATAGAGAACAATCTGATGGTTACCAGAGGGGAGGTGGGTGTGGGGAATGGGTGAAATGGGTGACGAAGGGGAGGGAGGGCACTTGTTGTGATGAGCACTGAGTAATGTATGGAAGTGTTGAATCGCTATATTGTACACCTGAAACGAATATAACACCATATGTTAACTGGAATTTTTTAAAAAGGAGTTATAGATTTTTTTTTTTTTTTTAGTGCCCAGAGTCAGGGATGCTTAATTTCTATAATGCCAGGGGCAGCCCTACAAAAGGAGGAATTATATGTCCTCAAATGCCAGTAGACTGCTGTTGAAAACTGAGTCCAACATCCTTACTTTATTGATAGGTGAGGAAGTAGGAGTCCCTGAGAAGTGACAAGATTTCTCTGGGATTAAAGCTCCATCATGACAGTGACAGATTTATAACCCAGCTTGTCTAGCATTCTTTCCAGGACTCCTTCTGCTATACCACATTCCCACCCACAAACATTGACTTTAACCATGAAATAGTGTGTTATTTACCTCTGTCATTCATATGTGATGGTGACAGCTGTGTTAACTACCTGAGTGGGTGGGTTGTGAATTGAGGCAAATGACAACTGACCAGTTCTTTTCACTGGGAACATATCGAGATTTGCCTGTGAATTAGGGCTGGCAGATGCCCTCTGATGTGTCAGCCACTGTGAAAGCTTACAGGTAGGCTGGCATTCTGGAAAGGGCAGGCAATAGGCTTTGGAATCACACAATCTGAGCTTGTCTGATGGGATCTGAATCCAGCTTTGCTGTTTACTACCTTTACCACTTTCAGCAAGTTCATTAAACTCTTTGAGCTTTAGCTGCAAAATGGGGATAGTGATTCTTACTTTACAGAGCCGTTGTGTGAGCGTTGGAGTGCATGTGCCCCTTCTTTTCACTACATCTGTATCTTTGGGGTAAATACCTAGTAGTGCAATTGCTGGGTTGTAGGGTAGCTCTAACTAGCCAAACTGTGGAAAGAGCCCAGTTGTCCTTCAACAGGTGAATGGATAAAGAAGGTTCATATATACCATGGAATATTACTCAGCCATCAGAAAGGATGGATACCCACCATTTGCATTGACATGGATGGAACTGGAGGGAATTATGCTAAGTGAAATAAGTCAAACAGAGAAAAACAATAATCATATGGTTTCACTCATATGTGGAACATAAGGAATAATGTGGAAGACCACAGGGGAAGGGAGGGAAAACTGAATGGGAAGAAATCAGAGAGGGAGACAAACCATGAGAGACTTTGGAATCTGGGAACCAAACTGAGGGTTACAGAGGAAGAGGGGTGGGGGAATGGGATAACTGGGTGATGGGTATTAAGGAGGGGACGTGTTGGAATGAGCACTGGGTGTTATGCGCAACTAATGAATCGTTGCACATTACATCAAAAAATAATGTACTATATGCTGGCTAACTGAACATAATAAAAAAGAGAAAAAAAAATTTAAAAAACCCAAAGCTGTTGTAGTTAAAGTGAGTCAAAACAATGACTGGCCTACGTTGGATGCTGCAGAAAGAGAAGACTCTGTGTAACACCCTTCTGAGAGGCTGTGAGCCAGGAGACTTCATACCTTCACCCATAAAAGATCACTTGATATCAACTGCTGCTTCCCCCCCCCTTTTTTCCCCATTCAATCAAATTTAGGGCTTTAATGAGTCCTTGAAGTGTTTCTTTTGTTTGAACTATTGAAATGTCCCTCCTTCAGAAGAGTACTGCTGGCCAGAGATTAGTTTCTCTAATCCTGAATTCCCTGGCGATGTGCCTAGACCATTACCACACAACAGAAATGACGTGGATATCCAGGTGGTTATTGGTAGCTTATGAAATTTGGATTTTAAAGTCAATATTAAATTATTCCTGGATGTATGTTTTTGTCAGGCCTGACTTTGTGATATGTTGGCGGGGACATTTCAACAAAGTAAAATCAGTGTGTGTGTGTGTGTGTGTGTGTGTGTGTGTGTATCTACAGAGGACTCTTTCTCTCTTGTCATTCAGGCCCCAGCTCAAATGTCACCTTCTCAGAAAGGACAGCACTCCTCTGACCCCAATCTAATAGAGTAACTTTCCCCTAGCTAGGTCATTCTATCATATGATCCTGTTTGTTTTGACATCATTTATTACTATCTGATATTATCTTGTTCATTAATTTGTTTTCCAGTTGTTTGTCCATTTCCACCAACAAAAACATAGACTCCTCATAGTAGAGATCTTTTTTGTCTTGATCACTTTATATCCTGTAGAAAATCCTCAGGAAGTTTTGGTTAAATAAATGAATGAATGCCTTTTAGTCGTTAATAGAAGTTTTTGTTAGCATTCTTCCAAACATTTCTCTTTCATACATCCAAAAATGTGTGGCTTTCATGTTCCAATTCCTCACATATTTATAATTTGGTGATTTTCCTCATGGTATGGAGTGAGGAGCTCTTTCCAGGGATGAAAGATAATCTAGGACAGCTGTAATATCTCCCCATAAATTACCTTGAACTGATATATCCAGTAGGCACTTTGTCAGCAAATACAGTTAGGAGTCATGTCTTGGTTTGGATTTCTTCCAGAAGGAGACCATGAGATAAGGATTCAGGTAAAAGTTTATTTAGGAAAGTGAAATTAGGAAGGGAAAGGAGCCAATAAAGGCAAGTTACCTTTGGCAGTTGGAGTTTTTGATCTAACCAGAGTGATTTTGGGAGCCCAGGCAGAACATATCTCAGAGTCCTCTCATTCTAGGATTGAAAGGTTTGAATATTCACCCACCAACTCTCATCAGGCATTAGTTCCTGGTCACTCTTGCTGGGGAGGGCAAAGCAGTCAGTCTTCAGATGTAAGAAAGAACTCCCAGGGGGCGCCAGGGTGGCTCAGCCATTAAGCATCTGCCTTCGGCTCAGGGCGTGATCCCGGCATTCCGGGATGGAGCCCCACATCAGGCTCCTCCACTAGAAGCCTGCTTCTTCCTCTCCCACTCCCCCTGCTTGTGTTCCCTCTCTCGCTGGCTGTCTCTCTCTCTGTCAAATACATAAATAAAGTCTTCAAAAAAAAAAAAACTCTCAGGAAAATAAATACAGGTGCTGGCAATTAGGAATTAGTGCAAAGTAATAGAGGTGAGGGGATGTGGCTGGGAAAGGGACAGGCAACTTGCACTGAATAATACAACATGATTTCTTTTAAATAAACTTTTCATTGGGACTAATTTCAGATTAACAGAAATTTGCAAAGAAAAATTGTAGAGTTACTGTATATTCCTTGACCATTTCCCCCGACAGTTAATATCCATAACAGTGGTGTATTTATCAAAACTAAGAAACAAATATTAGTACAATACTATTAACTAAACTCCAGACTTTATTCATATTTTCTGTTTCAACTAACATCGTTTTTCTGTTCCAGGATTCAATTCAGAATATCACATTGCATTTAGTTTTACAATTTTTATTTTATTTTATTTTATTATTACTTTTTTAGAGGGTGAGGGAGGGGCAGAAGGAGAGGGAGAGAGAGAATCTTAAGCAGGCTCCACACCCAGCGTGGAGCCAGACGTGGAGTTTGATCTCACAACCCTGAGATCATGACCTGAGCCAAAATCAAGAGTCCTATGCTTAACTGACTGAGCCACCCAGGCGCCCGTACAATTTTTAAGTACTGTGCATACACTCTTTTATTTGGGCCTTCTCACGTCCAACTAACTAGTCTTTGTAACTACATGGTTAAGCTCTGTGAGTGAAAATACAATGACGTTGACGATGTCCAGCGTCATGTTATGTTCTCAAAACAAATATATCAAAACAACAATTAGAGCAAAACTGAATTCAGTAGGCATATGTGCAGCTGAGCCTCCGTCAGTTAGCTGAGAAATACCCATAACGGTGTGACGACTTGGGAGAAATGTGATTTTCAACATGTATCCTGATTGTGAAATGTGAAGCAGGACCCCCTTGAATCAGACATGACCCAGTGCTTCCAATGTGCCCCGCATCGTCTGTGCTTCGTAATGAATTCTGCTAACCGTGAATCATATAGCCTTGAGACTGTTGGACTCGGGGCAGTTAAGTTACTTGCCAGGGCTCTGCAGGTGCTAAATCATACCCCGGGGATGAAAAACTTGTCTTCTACCTTCAGAGCCTGCATTCTTACCACTCTGTACTCAGTTACTGCCATGCTATCCTGCTTGCCTGACACCTGTGCTTGGCGCTTTTTTGCTAGGCATGTGGTCTCCAGCAAGTCTGCTCTCTCAAACTGCGGTGGACGTGGGCGCATGGTATATTTCTAAGTGAGCTGGCTTAAGCATAAGCCTGTAATTTGTGAATTTTTTCAAAGCCTACCTAACATTTGTGAAACCTGTTATCTTGATATCCACATACATTGACCACAGGGATCTTCAGAAAGTCACCTGTACTCCAATAATAAAGTTTGATGCAGGGCTCATAACAGTCTTGAAAACAAGCATCTCTAAAGAGCAGGGCATTGATGTTGTATAATAATTAAAATATTCTATTATTTTATAATGTGTTCAAGTTTGGAGAGCTGACCTCCATTTCTCAGCCTTTTCGTAATTAGGGTTTTGGGTTGTTTTAAGTGTTATATCAGGCATATGGAGCATTCAATGAAATCTCTGACTAATCTTTATACTTGCAGTGGCCCAACTGAAAATTTTCCTTGGTTGCCTTGGAACTCAGGACATGAAATTCAGAAGGAAAAATCCTTATAAATTATTTGGGCTTTGACTCTGGGAAGATAAACAACATGAATATCTAGGCTAACCAATGCTGAAATTCCTCTAACCTCTAATTCTAAATTCAGAAAAGAATAGGCTTTAAGAGTTTTTGTTTATTTTTACTTTGATTACAAGTTGTTGGAAGCCTAGGGTTAGTATCTAATAACACAATCTGTGTAAAACACAAATTATTGGCTCACTATGAAATCTAACTTCTAAGAAGAGACAGAGGGACAGTCATGTAAAAATGGGCTTTTTTTTTTTTTTTTAGAAGGAATAAGCAGGGGTTGACCGAAAGGTAATCCCTCCAGACTCTAATGCTTAGAGCATTGCACGTTTTTAAAGGAGAAAAACCACTACCTGTCAGAACCTACAGATGAAACTGTTTTCTTGACTTAAATGGCTACTTGAAGTTGGCATGGGTTTAAACTGTGACCTTTGATCCTTTGTATATGCAGTTACAGGTACAGTCTCTTCGCGCATGTTGGCCAACTGCGCTCTAGCCAGCTTGCCCTGGGGCCTTGGGGTCTCCAGAAGAGTGGGCCCACTGGCTGCACGGCAAGCCTCTGCCCCTGCAGGAAGCTGGGCTTTCATCTGCTTTACACATAGTGCTTCTGAGAAAGTTGAACTTGAAGAAACTGCCTCTCTTCTTTAAAAAAGCAAGCACACAAAAATGTTTTAAACACATTATTGATTTCCTTATGTGGGATAGACTCCTTTTCTGACTACTGCTCTTTGCAAAGCCCTTAGATTTCTAGAAGAAAAGTCTCATTCGCTTTTTTATGTCCACGCTCAGATTTACTTTCAAGCTGCTAGACTATCAGCTCCTACAGGGCAAAGGACTGCATAGTCTCTGCTTCATGGACGTGCAATAGTTTGCTTTACCAATGACTGGTGCGGGCGCAGCATTAAGGAAGTGCTTACTATGACCAAGGGCTCTACAAAGTTCTTTGTCATGTTATGTTGTTTAACCCCACACGAAACCCCCATGAGCCACCAAACTCTACATTTGGTGGAACTGTGGCCTAGGTTCAATAATTTGTGCAAGGACCCACTGTTGGCAAGCAGCCCAGACAAGATTCCAAGTGCATCTAACTACTGTGCTTCTAATCATTCTAACCGCCGCTATGGGATGGTTTAAAAACTGTTCACAAATTTTTTGGTATTTCAAGAGGTGGGGTCCCAACTTCCCTCTCCTTGAGCACGGGCTAGACTTCACAGCTCATTTCTAACAGAGTCAAGTGGAAGTGAAGATGTGCAGCTTTGGAGACTAGGTCCTTCAGCAGCATCATGACTTCTGCCTTGCTTGCTCTGTCTTTTGTATCATTCCCTCTGGGGGAAAGCAGTTGCCATGTTTTGAGCTGCCCTCTGGAGAGACCCAGATGCAAGGGAAGTGAGGGAGTCCCACAGCCAGTGTGGAACGAAGAGCTCAGGTCCCCAGTCCAACAGCTAATATGAAACTAAAGCATCTTGACGACCACCCCCCATGAGAATGACCTTGGAGGTGGAGCCTTCAGGCCCAGTCCAGCCGCAGAATGATTGTAGCCCCCTCCCCTCAACAGCTTGACTGTGATCTCATGAAAGACCTTGAGCCAGAACAACCGAGCTAAACCCCTGCCAGGGCCCTGCCCCTAGACTGTAAGATAATAAAGGTTTGTTGTTTTAAGCTGCTAATTTGTTATGCAGCAATAGGTAACTAAGATGCCTAACGCTGCCTTATTTATTTTTTAAAAGAAGTTGTCTTGGGGTGCTCGGGTGGCTCAGTTAGTTGAGCGTCTGTGTTTGGCTCAGGTCATGATCCCAGAGTCCTGGGATCCAGTCCTGCATGGGGCTCCTTGCTCAGCGGGGAGCCTGCTTCTCCCTCTGCCTACTGCTCCCCCCCCCACCGCTTGTGTACCCTTGAGCTCTCTCTGACAAATAAATTTTTTAAATCTTTAAAAAATAAAAGTAAATAAAAAAGGAATTGTCTTAATTTCATTAAATCTTAAATTTTCAAATATACAGCTAGGAGGAATTTTGCAGGAAAAAAAAAAAAAGACATGCCACCGAATACAAGTAGTAAAATATTGGTACCCAATTAACATAATCGTTACAATGACTTCTCTGGGATTTGGGATTTTGTCATTAAAATGACAACTGCTTTAAAAATCATGATTTAAAGAGGAAAGTTACTTATAATAACCCCATTGCCAAAGTAGCATTTTGAACTTTTAAAAAATCCTTATGGGACAACTCAGGAAGTGTTCTGTTTGGTAGGTTATCACTCCTAATTGTAAATTGTCAGGACCATGCTTGCACTTCACATGATTTAAAGAGGGACATAAAGCAAAGTTGAATTTTAACCTCTTCCCTGGTGATTTTACTCAGCTTTTCACAGAGAGTCCTTAAAGCTCATAGTTCAAGCCGTTTCTTGGTTTGCTCTGCCTGACAAATTGCATTAACTCTGCTTTATGGCCACTTGCAGTTTAATAAATGACTTGGACTTTGATTAATATCTTTTGGGCTTAAGACCAGGAATTTGGGGGCGCCTGGGTGGCACAGCGGTTAAGCATCTGCCTTCGGCTCAGGGCGTGATCCCGGCGTTATGGGATCGAGCCCCCACGTCAGGCTCCTCTGCTATGAGCCCGCTTCTTCCTCTCCCACACCCCCTGCTTGTGTTCCCTCTCTCGCTGGCTGTGTCTATCTCTGTCAAATAAATAAATAAAAATCTTTAAAAAAAAAAAGACCAGGAATTTGTATAAGACTTTGGGATATAGTACTATAAACTTATTTAAAGATGGACTCTGAAAGCTGGGGGGAGATGTATTAGGGTTGGTTTTAGTGCATGTAGAGGTACTGAATTCGGAGTACTCTAAGTCCTTACAAAGATCCTAGTTGATTGGCCTTTAAAAAATTATGTGAAAGTGATTTTTTTTCCGATATATTTATGAAGTGATCTAAGTGAGTTAAGGAATTCATTCATGAAGTAGATATGGCTAGTTCTTGTTTGGTATTCAGAATGAAAATAAGGTAGAGATGCTGGGTTTTCCTTGCCTAAGCTGGAGAACAGAGATCAGTCTCTCCTAGTCCTTCCCCTTCCGTGTTTTTTCCTCCATGCAACTTGTACCCCAAGTTCTCAAAACCACTTTTTATATTGAACTGGACTTGATAGTATATCCTTGACCTTGATTCATGGGTTTGTGCTGCCCAGGAAGATAAAGAGGGCTATTGATAGCCTGAGTGCAAAAATCCAGCATTACCATCATTCATTCACATGCTCACCTACTCACAAATTCACTCACTAATTTAATCTACACTTTGCCCAGAATAGAGGACTAGGTGCTAGAATACTCTGATAGGCAACCCAGAAATAACCTCTTTCCTACTGGAGTTCATGGTCTAGGATGGAGAAAGACGTAAACCCAGTGTAATTAAAAACTGGTGTAAGTTCTAGGAAATCAAAGTATAAGGCGACTTGATCTATTTGGGGCTTGGTGATTAGGGAAGGTTTTCGATAGAAAACATTTGAAATCGAAAGGAGTAGAAGTGGGGGAGGGGTTGGAAGAGCAATCTGGGCTGAAGGAACAGGAGTCAGGAAGACACCTGGTACTCTTGAGAACTGAAAATAGTGTGATCAGAGTTCAGAGAGGAAGAAGGAACATGATCTAAGAAGGGACTGGAGAAGAGGTTATATCTTACATGATGTTGCAAACTGTGTTACACTCTTCATCATTAGAGCATAGAAAACCACAGAAGGTCTTGAAGCAAGGAGGTGACATAATCAGTCTGCATTTTAAGGAGGTCACCTGGCTCTATTATGAAGAATGAATGGAGGAGGAATAGAAAGAGATATCCAGGGAGAAAGATTATATCAGGTAGAGATGTCGGTAGCTTGGACCAGTGTGGTGGTGGGAAAGATGGAAAGAAGTAAACACATTTGTCATTATTTATGGTCAATAAATTTACCATTACTTATGAAGTAGAGTAGCTCAGACTTAGTGCTGACTTAGATATTACTGGGTGAGGGATAGCATGGATAACTGCCAGGTGCCAGGCTTCTTCATGTGAATGGGCAACACTGGAGGGACACCAGGTATAGATGGAAAGGAATTTAGTTTTGGGACATCTTGAATGGAGGCCGTTTTAAGACATCCACAGGGAAACACAGTCTTGGGTCCTTAGTCTGAGGAGGTATCTGGAGATACTTGGAAGTTAGTGGTTTACACATAGTATTGAAGCCACAAAAGTTAAGTTAGATCACAGAGGGAAATGCAGTAAAGAAGAAAGCATGGTCTGAGCCCCAAGGAACTTCCACATTTAAAAGTTAAGGAGAATTTGACAAATAAGAGTGAAAAATGTGACAGAATAGATGGTAGAATGTCATCTCAGAGGCCAAGGAAAGAGAACAATTTAAATGCTGATAAGGAGTAAAGTGAAAGTCCTGCAGATGTGCTTTGGATTAGTAGAGTGGATGTCTTACAGGACTTCAAGGCGAGCTACACTGGTGCAGGGGTGGAGGCAGAGGCCAGGGTGAAGTGTCACGGAGAGTGGGTGGGAAGTGAAGGAGACAACAGATACAGGTCATTCAAGACAGTTGTCTCTCAAGCACCTGGATGGCTCCGTTGGTTAAGCATCTGCCTTCAACTCAGGTCATGATCCCGGGGTCCTGGAATCGAGTCCGCATCGAGCCCATGCTCAGCGAGAAGCCTATTTTTCCCTCTCCCTCTGCCTGCTGCTCCCCCTGGGTGTGCACTCTCTCTCTCTCTCTCTCTGTCAAATAAATAAAATCTTTAAAAAAAATGACATGTGACTGTCAAGAGAATCAAAAGGACAGAGCTTTAGCTGGAGAAGGAAACAGTTAAAGGAGGGTTTTCTAAAGATGGGAGATTCTGGGCATGCCGGGTCAGTCAGGTTAGCACAAAAACTTAACCATCACACCAGAGGAAGTTATAGTACTATCTTCTCTGGATTCGACATCAACAAAATTGAATTCAATCCAGTGTGTCTTTTGTAGAGCACTTACTGTAAGTCAGGGGCTATGCGGAGTGTAGACATTCTACTACAAACTTGGTCTTTGAGACCGTGAGCATTTTTCTGTATGTGTTTTGTGGCACTGTCTTACAACACTTAGAGTCACTCCTGCACGAAGAAAGCATGCGTAGTGCTCAGGGCCAGTGACAAGTGACATCATACAGATGTGTTTGAAGCCAAAGCTTTGTGAAACAAGACACCACAGCAGTGAATAGATTTCAATTTGGCAGTAGCTGTAAACATTAACCAGAAGGTTCGCCGCTGTTTCCAGCTCGTACACCTGGATTGGAGCAGAACCAACAGTCACAGTAGTCCTTCTGTGTCCTCCTTTAATTCTGTCTCACTGCTGCCAGAGACTCTTAAATGCTGTTCATCCACTCGCTTTCTCTTACAAGCTTGTGGATTGACTTTCAGATTCCTTAGCCTGGGGCTCACTCACTGTGCTATTACCCCACCCTCCCAGCCATCGGTGTTTTCTGCTGAGCTTCAGACAGAACTACCCCTTTGCCCTCAAAATATCTCCTTTCTTTCTGCCCAGCAACTTTTGTGCATGCTGTGCCCTCCTCCACGGCCCCACTCTCTCCCATTTTTGCATTCTCTCATTCTACTACTTTGAGCCTGAGCTCAGTTGCCACAAAGTCAAGCTCTGCAGCGTGTGCTCTGATCCATCCCCTGTCCTTCCCTGCCACCTTTCCAGCTACACACTCCTTTTTCCTTTGCCCAGCATTTTGTTGGCACATTTGCTAAGACTCTCATGTGAGCTGCTTGTGGGCATTGTCTCCCCTCCCATGGCCTGCCTCCAGGATGGATGTCTGCAGACTCCCCAGTGGCCTCCCTGGGGTACCTCACCCATGATGAGCTCCTAGTAGGTTCTTGCGGAGAAAATTAAATTAAGGGACTGAAAGTGTAAAGCCTCATTATGATCTATCATCAAAGGAAAGAATTTTTGTTGACTTTTTTGTATATCTCCGTAGTACTTAGCAATGTGCTAGGCAGTGAGTCCACAACGCTCTTTCACTAATTAGTAATTGATGGATGTACGCCGTATTTGATAAAGTTTGTTGGGTGCTTTCAGGCTAAAGGAGGCTTGGTCTGATGATACAAGTTCCAAAAGGCAACATGATGGCTGATGCCCGTAGTGAGGGAACTATGGCATCTTTTAAAGCACAGGAATAGAAAAATGAATCAGTCATGAGTCAGATTCATTGTTAGAATTGCACCACCATCAAACTCTCAAGTATTGGTGGTGGTGTCACTAGAAAATACCGCACCCTGAGAGCGCCCAGAGCCAGCTTTATGTCCTAGAAGAACAGTGAGTGTGTTCTGCTCAGGGAAAGACTTGGTAGTCCGGTAATCGCTGTGGTTTCAAAAAAAAATGTTTCTTAATTTATAAACTTGACATGAGTGTGCTTTTCTGTTTCCTCCAATCTCTGGTGGTGAGTTTTGTGAAAATGTTCTCGATGTCTCCTGATTTAAATCACAGCAAAAGAGATTTGGATAAATATTAACAGAGACTGCCTATGGTACCTGTCTTCTGATTTGAAAAATGTACTTCAGTTCAACATTTACTCATATGTCATCTACAACGCTGAATAAGGGGAGTCTGACTGGAGCTCCGTGTGCTTTAAAGAAGGGAGCAAATTTCTTTATTAATTTGTTTTAATGTATGTTAAGGTTTTTATTGAGATATAATTAACAAACAACATTATGTAAGCTTAAGATACAGTGAGATGACCTGATATATATATATATATATATACATATATATCACATATAAATAATACACACGTATATAATAACTATGTTAAGATTAGTTAATGCATTCATCCCCTCATATAGTTACATTTGTGTGTGTGTATGTGTGTGTAGTGAGAGCATTGAAGATTTACTCTATTAGCAAATTTCAAGTATGTAGTACAGTATTGTTAACTGTAGTCACTGTGCTGTACATTAGGTCTCTAGGACTTACTATTCTTATAACTGAAAGTTTATACCCTTTGATGACTGTCTGCCCATTTCACCCACCTCCCAGCCCCCGGTAACCACCAATTTACTCTGTTTCTATGAGTTGGACTTTTTCAGATCCCACACATAAGTGAGATCTTGCAATATTTTTCTTTCACAAGAGAGACTCAAAATGGGGCCAAACTATTTGTGAGATTCCTAATTGAAGTGAAAGTAAAACAGCTACAGATACCAGCAGGCTCACTGCGGGCAGAAGCCATCATTGCCACGGGAGGCAGAACTGCCCAGGAAACCCACCTTTGTCTGCCTTAGCCACACAGGTCGGACAGCCGCAGCAGGGTGAACTCAGCAAACCCGTGTTGTGTTCCAGACTGAGTGCCTGCATGAGTCACAGGGATGCGACCAAGAGCAGACCTGGGCTTTGGGGAACACAGCCTAGAGGCATTCCACGGCACTCGCAGCCAGCCCAGTGGGAGGCCCAGAGATGGGGTGGCAGGGACTCACGACTCCTAGAGGAGTCATGGAAGGCTTCCCAGAAAATGTGCCACTTGAGGTGATCTTGGACGTTCTAGAAGAGGCCATTAGGCTGAGAAAAGGGGAAAGCATGCTCTTTAAAGAGACAACCCAGAAGCATGGAAATACAAAAGAAGATGGTGGGGGCGCCTGGGTGGTGCAGTCGGTGAAGCCTCTGCCTCTTGGTCAGATCCTGACCTCAGGGTTGTGGAATGGAGCCCCACGTCTGCTCCACGCACAGTGCTCAGCGGGGAGTCTGCTTGAGATTCTCTCTCCCCCTCTGCCCCTTCTGCTCCTGCTCACCCTCTCTCAAAGAAATAAATCTTTAAAATAAATAAATTTTGAAAATAAATAAATAAAAGGAGATCATGTGTCAGGGAAAGGGGTGGTTTGAGGTGGCTGAACTAGAGGATGGTTGGAGAGAGGCGACAGGAAATGAGGCTGGAGAAGGAGATGGGGTTCGTGAGCTGTGTCAGGGATTTGGGGCTTTTTCCGAGCCCAGTCGGTAGCTGCCCCAGGATATCTTCTGTAGATAAGTGACATGATCAGGTTTGTTATTTTAGAAAGACAGCTCCCTGTGGAGGGGAGAGTCGCCGGCATTGTGCGAACTGACAGGGAGGGCGGAGGTGTATTTTTCAATAATAAACCGAATGAGCAATAACTTGTCTCACTCTTGCACAATGAGTAGGATGTTGCCAACAGCTTCAGAGGGTGAGAGGAAAGCCTGGTATTTATCACCAGGTCTTGTGGGTTGTACATGTGTAGCACAGGGCGGTACTCCAGGTTTGAGGACAGTCAGCCCCGGTGGCGTGTGAAGAGTTCAAGTGCAGACGGACAAAGGCAATGTGGCAGNACAAGGGAATGTGGCAGCTCCCGGGCAGCGCGGTCAGGAAACCGGACAGGATATTTAAGTGAGGGCTATTGGTATTGGCAAGGTTTCCACTCCAGGGAAAAGAAAGGCTCGGAGCCGGTGGTAGTGAGTGTGACATTAGTAGAGTTGTCTGTGCCTTTTGTGCTCTCGAAGGGGGAGGAAGCTTGAAACCCAGTGAGACGGGCTCCTGTGAAAAGCCTGCTGGTCTTTCGCTTACTGTTCCTGGCTGGCTGTCAGCGAGCTAAGTGATCTTCCTGTCAAAGCCAGGGCTTTGCAGTTTGTTTCCTCTGAATCGGACTTAGTTACGGACATTTCTCTGAGTGAGATTAATTTTTGAGCTTTTGTGGGACTCGATTCCCAATTTATGTGCGAACAGAAATTTTGAAAAATCCTGATAACCTCCTGCGTGGACTCAGTATTGATGGAGGCACTGACTTACCTCACAGGTGAGGGAGGGACTGACAAGCCCTCTGCTTTTGGGAAGTTCACAGTTCAAGTAAATGCTGCACGATGGTCCCTGGATTTAGGGGGAAAAAACAAACACAAAACTGTAGTGTCACAAACTAACACTTCTGCTGGGGAAACATCAAAATGTTTTACAGACTGCGTATATGGAAACACTAACTGCCATTCATCGGCAAGAAAGTAGCATTTGTATGAGAGTTTTGCTAACAGCATATTGGCATGCGAACTTGTGTTCTCATTCCTCTGCTAACTGCAGGTTTTTTAAAACGTTGGGCCGTTGTTCCCTCATCTGTAGCTTTAATAGGTTAGACCAGATTCGTGGTTTTCAACACCGGCTGTCTGTTAGAATCACCTGAAAGCTTACCCTTGCTCAATGAAACCAGAATAGCCATTGGAGGAGAAGGCAGACCTGCATATTTTTTAAAGCTCCCAGTGTTTCTATTTTTTTTGTTGTTTCCTTTTGAAGCTGGGCTAGGTTGGAAGTCCCAACTGGAAATCTATAAGTGAGTTTTCTCTGAGCATGGGTACAGAGCTTAACTATTTTTTAAATTCGTTGCTAACATTTCAAAAGAAATTTCCAGTTTCTCTTGGAATAAATGGAAAGATTGGGCAACAATTAAGTTTATATTTTTGAGTGGCAAAGAAATTCAACAAAGTAAACCCCCGTTTCTGCTGGGCCCACTTCATCCATTTGTGTTACTTTCCTAGCTCTTGAAAGCATTTCCATTTGTGAAACGGAACTAGGTTGTCTTAAAGTCTCAAATTATTTGAATTGCTTGTTTCCAAAGCCAGAAAACTAACGGCAAACAAATGACACCTTTATGTATAAGCTAAGTGGTTTGAAATCAAAGGGAACTTCGTCTTTGAAGATGGAAAAATCCCAGGGTCCAGTGGACGGGGAAATGTATCTTGTGAACAGCAGAACTCCCTGTCCTGCTATATAGAGAACAGCTACTTGGGGGCAAGGGAGATTGGGGGCAGCAGAAGATTAATTCATTTTCCGGTGATTTTTAATGAAGCTTCCTCCTCTCCTCTTTTTCATGCTTTCCTGTTTGGAGCTGGATCATTAGTTGGGATGTGACTGGCTTTCCCTGGGGAGCAAAGAGGCAATTATCAGAGATTTTGCTCTGTTCTTCCTGTGCTGGGTTGCGGAAGGCTCTTAAGGTTCTTGCCTTCCTTCAGCTTCCTTGTGTTTTCTTGCTGTGTCTGCCTGAGAGCAAACACCTGGGTGGGAGAGAGGACTGATTTGTGTGGTTAATTGGCAGCTGCCTGGCGTGAGATTTAAGTGGGGGTATATTTGAATTAATAGGATTTGAAAATATGCACTTGATTTGTACAGGACCTCTTACCCAAAGTGAATAATCCTTTGTGCCTTGTTCTGTTAAGAAAAACTTAACACTATCGACTTTGTGATATATTGTCTGTGATGGCAATAATAATAATGACATTTAATGAGCAGTTTATGTGCCAGCAATGTTCCATGTGCTTTGTGTAAATATCTGATTTATTCCTCACAAATAACCTATAAAATAATTGTTATTATTTGTGTCTTCTAGATGAGGAATACTGAGGTTCAAAGCAGTTATTTGATTCCCCATATTACAAAGCCAGGGTGAGATCCATTAATCTGTATAACCAGACCTCTGTTAGCAGTTTGTTGGTGTTGTTTTTGACAAAGACAAGACAAGTTGTTGCAGATTAGATGTTATTTTTCCCCCTAGTTCCTCTACTCACTTCCCTGGACATATTTTTGTTGTCTGTTGATACTGTCCGCATGTGGTGGATTACAGAATTCCATGTAACTTCAAAAATCTGAAATTTAAGCTTATTGCCTGTATTTTCCACCTTTAACTTAAAAAAAATGGCACTGGTAACCCAAGCAAATTACTTATTAACCACATGACCCTGGACCTCTCTGCCCCAGTTTCCTTGTTGGAAAAATGGAAATTATAATATATGCCTAACCTCAGCCCACAGGGATGTTTCCAGGATCAAGTGTGATAACGAATGAAAATGTAGTTCCTCAACCCTAGACGATGTCCGTGTGTATCTTAGATACTGATGTATTCATTGTGATGGAGAATATGAGGTGGACATACTTGTGCTTAGAGACAATAATCCATGGGGATTTTTCCATTTTAGAGGTGTAATCCCACTCAAGGTATTTGGATTGATTGGACGATGAGATTTTTTTGTCTCTGAAACCCCAGCTGAAAGTTGATTTCATTCTTGCACGGTTCCCACAGCAGTCTCCTTCCACACCGGCTGGAGGCAAGTGCTGCCAAACCGTTTTCAGGACAAATGGATAATGTGATGGATTATTTCCTCCTGTTGAAGCCCTGTCTACTCTTTGTCCTGAAAGGTTGCTTATATGTGCATTCAACCTTGTTGTAAGTTGACACATGAAGTGCGCCTCTCCTTGTATGGCTCTTGCTAACTTGTCAGGAAAAGACTTGCCAGGAGTGGGTAGGGAAGGGGGGCACAGGGTCTCTCATCTACTGAGTAATTTAAATTATGAGTTGAGCCTTTCATTCATGGTGTCCTATGTGGTAGTGTGCTTGTCATATCTAATTTTGATTTTATGGTACAGATAGCAGCCTCTAAAAAAGTTAAACACTGAAAACAGGGTTCCACGTTCTTTTCAGGTCCCAGTCCCTCTGTGTGTGTACATGTGTGGGTATGTATGTGCGTACACGGACATGTATATATAAATATGAGTTTACAGGGGCACCTGGGTGGCTCAGTCGGTTAAGTATCTGCCTTCGGCTCAGGTCATGATCCCAAGGTCCTGGGATCAAGCCCCATATCGTCTGTCTCCCCGCTCAGTAGGGAGTCTGCTTCTCTCTCTCTGCCCCTCCCCCTGCCTTTTCTCTCTCTCTCTCAAATAAATAAATTTAAAAAAATAAATATGACTTTACATATATAAGTAATATGTGTGCATTTTTCTATAATGAATACTACATATATTCACTGCAATGAATTCAACGATGTCAACAGTTAGAAAAGGCCAGGAAATATAACCTCCCCCAGTAAACACTTTAGCTGCCCAAGAAACTCCTTATTTTTCATATTGTGGGATAAGATAAATATTTATTTTAAAACAACTTTATCATAAAGTTCTCTTGCACATAAAACCCAATATTTGTTAATTCTTAGAGTTATCTTAGAAAGATAGTGAAGGATAAATGTTCTGAACTCTATAATCTCTCTTCTAAAGATTTATAGAAAAGAAATTTAGGAGTTTTAATTTTTTAATTAGTATGTATTTTGAGGTTTTATGTTGGTTTCAGGATAGCCTTAAGTCTTTTAAGGGCTGCTTATTAATGCAAGTTATAACTCTTATTTGCTCAAACTCCATTAATGTGAATTTCTGCTTAAGGAAGAGGGTTTTTCCTTCCAACCTCTTGAGTAATGTCTAAGTTGAAAGAGAATGATGCCAAACTAGAGAAGCTATGTAAATCACACCACCAAATACCTGTTTTCTGGCACTAGTAAATTAGTCTTTTGACTACATTCACCATAATGAATTATCTGCTTGTTTATACATCAGTTTCAAAAGCTAAATGCCAGTTGTTGTTACCCTGTGTTTCAGTCAAAGGTCTTTATTAAACTTTGCTCCCTGGGGTGAAATGCTTGACAGGAATTTTCAGTATAATGGTGAAAATTTTCCATCGGTTTCCTTTATAAAGAGCCTGGGAGCAAGGTAGAGAAGAAATTGAAGACTAATGGGTGTGACACTGGGACAGTGAGATGAATGAGCTACTTCTCTGTCTTGGTAGCAGCCTGGAGACTTGATAAGTAAGTCCCACTGTCTTAATACACTAATGACGGTCTAGCTTTTTGAAGCTTAAACTAACCCACCTCCCACTTTGAGAGGGATCGCATAAAGTGGAGTGATCATGGGTGTTTGAGGCCCGTATTCAAATCCTGCTCTTATCTTCGTCTACCCACATGTTATTTGTGGACTGAAAGTTTGTGTCCCCCCAAATTTTATGTTGAGGCCCTATCCCCCCAGTGTGGCTGTGTTTGGAGATGAGGCCTGTGAGGAGGTGATAAAAGTTAAATGAGGTCACAAGGGTGGGTCCCTAATCCCGTAGGGCTAGTGGCCGTGAGAAAGAGGACAAGACACCAGTGCACACAGCCAGAAGGCCGCCATCTGCAAGATGGGAAGAGGGCTCCCACCAGGAACCAAACTGGCTGGCATCTTGATCTTGGGCTTCCAGCCTTCAGAACTGTGAGAAATAACTTTCTGTTGGTTAAGTCATCCAGTCTGTGGTATTTTGTTATGACAGCCTGAGCAGACTAATGCATCATGTAAGCAGGTTACTTAAATTTACTACATAGGTAAGTAACTTACCTAAAATTTCAAATCCTGGCTCTAGCATTTACTAGCCATATAGGCACATTACTTTTTCCTCACTTACAAAATGGTTTTGTCGTGAGTTTTATACACACACACACACACACACACACACACACACACGCACGTACCTGTTTAAGTAATCTGTATACCCAACATGGGGCTCCAACCCAGGATCCTGCAAGCTCTACCAGCAGAGCCAGCCAGGTGCCCCCTGTGGTGAATTTTAAATGAAAATGCATAATGTACCTTGCTTATAGTGCTGACCCTTAGTAGGCACTGAAAGTTAGTTTTATTTTCAGGAAGTTTGGAAGGGATCTTAATTATGCAGACATTTGTCTTTGGGGGTGCTTATTCCTCTTTGCAAAGGATTCACCTTCTGTTGAAATAGTCCTGTGACTGATTGCAATAATTTTTTCATGTTAAACTTACCTTTTTATCTGCCGGGTGTTAAATCTGCAAAAACCATTGATCAACCCAAAAGCAGTACAAAGTGTTTCCTAATAGTTGATGGATTAATAGGGAGTCTGAAAGAAACCAAATGTTTAATCATGAAGGCTAAATTAAAATGCTCATTTGAGTGCCTGTCAGTAAGGAACTGGTTGTCTTTCATTATTAATCAATGAAGACCAATTGGCAAAATTACAGCTCTAGTGTGTTTTCCTCGAGTGGCCTCCAGGACCTTACTCAGTATCATTTGAGAAGCATAAAAAGGCTCCCATGTTTATCCTAAGTTGTGTAGCAGGCCAGTGCCCCACCATTGATCATGCAGCTGAGGAATGGAAGGACGATCTGTTGAGTATTTCGTATCTGAGATATGCTTCCATTCCTGTGATGGGCCTTTTCCTTCTTAGTCGATAAGGAAAACGAAGTGGCACAGAGGATTTATAAGAGCAGCCCGTGCTCGTGAGGGCAGGTCCTGACCAGGAGGACGCAGCTGTCCCTCCTAAGTGCGGAGGGTAGAAGGAGGCAAGTGAACTGACTTGGTCCACAGGCTGGCTAAATTTTGTCCTCTCCCCACTCTGTTGTTCACCACATTTGCTCAGAGTGATCTTTTTCTAAACTCAGACCTCATTATTTCATTCATTATCTGTATACAGTTCTTTAGTTGTTTCCCAGTGCTGTGAGAATAAATCTTCACTTTTTTTCTTGAAGAGCCACATGGTCTGGCACCTGACCACCTCTCCAGCTTTATGTCACAATCCTCCTTTTTGGCAGTGGCCACATTTATCATCTTTCAGGTCTTGAGACTATTTGTTCCACCCTGTGTCCCCCTTACGGAATGACGATCAGCTCAGTTGTCATTGCCTGAGCGAGGCCTGCCCTCACCACCCTTGACTGGGAGTATGTTTTTCTATAGGATTGTTCGATTTTTGTTCGTCTTTTCTTGGTAGTCCGTCAGCACCATGAGGATGGGACTGTGTGTGACTTTGGTTCCAACCCTACCTCTAGCACCTTGCTTGGTGCTGGGTTCATCACCAGAGTGCTTTTACTGTTTAGAGAAGGGAACATGAAAAGAGGAGAGGCAATGCTTGAAGATTTATCCAGAAAGGGTGAGGTGTGAGCACCTAACCTTAGGGAAGCGGGGTACTAGCAGGAGAGGGTGGTGGGAACTAGTTGAGGAGCATGGAAAAGCACAGAAAATGAATGTTACTGGGCGCCTGGGTGGCTCAGTCAGTTAAGCGTCTGCCTTCAGCTCAGGTCATGATCCCAGGGTCCTGGGTATGATCCCTGTGTCAAGCTCCCTGCTCAGCAGGGAGTCCGCTTCTCCCTCTGCCTCTGCCGCCCCCCCCCCAGCTCGTGCTCTCTCTCTCGTGCCTTCTTTTGTATGTGCGCACTTGCTCTCTCTCTCTCTCAAATAAATAAATAAAATTTTTAAAAAGAGAAAAAAGAAAATGAGTGTTACCTTCCTCAGTTTCACCTCTGGCAGACCACCTCCAAGTCCCTACCTAAGAATCTGTACACCTAATTCCTCCAGTATGTGGTTTCTGCTTCGTATCCAAGACCTGGTACTCAGGGACCAAGAGCTGGCTTATAAGAAGTGAATTCTGATGAAGCTGTTCAGGGCCACATTTTTGGAAGTAGGGTCTTAAAAATGAGCATCAAATCTAATGTTCACATTTCTAACCCCGACACAGTCACTGACCTTAACATGAAACTGGGAATTACTCTGTTTAGAGCTGCTCTGAGTTATTGGTTTTCTCTTGTCAGTCTGTTACAGGTCATGGCTGTGTTTCTGCCATTAAGAGTTATTTTAATGTTTCTCAGCTGAGACTCTGAGTCAGAGATAGGTTTTATTTTTCAGCATGGCTATGGGAATTATGAAGTCACTTCTTATTAAAAATGAAGCTAAATTAAATTTAATAGCACTTGTTTGGGGTTTTTTTTTCACTTTTGCACCCAAAAAAGATGCAAGGTGGGAGGGGACTTTAGATTTTAATGATTTTCTTAATTCACATATATTCTTAACTACTTTCTCATAATATGTAAATTATTATTTCTTTATTAAGGAGAAGGTATATTTTCAAATAGATAATGAGATTATCCAGATATTTGCCATTCCTTATTACTGAAAGTAAATTTCTTCCTTTGTCTCTTTGTCTCTGGATTATTATCGTTATGAGACTGAGTACTTTGTTTTAGATATTTGACAACAAAATGTGTGTGTGTGTGTGTGTGTGTGTGTGTGTGTGTGTTTGAGAACACATGTATATATAAGGAGACCCTCAAATCCAAGGATTATGATAAAAGATTGAAATGTCAGCATTTCCTATGGGATAAAAATGTATTATTAAAATGGAAAACTAGAATGTGTTTAAAACTATAGTATTTAAATTAAGATCTGAATGGGAATTGGCATGTCATCTAACTTAAACTTTTGAAAAACCAGGAAATTGCCAGAAAATAATTAATGAGAATATTGTTTCAGTATTACACTGATAAATATTTTAAGCATAAGTTATAAAAAAGTAAGTGGGAGATTTATGATTTTAAGGCTCATACTGTAATTCCTGAAAGATTGTAATATTTATTTAACCTTTTCTTTATTTAATTTAGAATAAAATTACTGTCATCTCTCTAAGCATTTATATAATAATGTTTCATTTACTTTTCCATTAAAAATTACTAAGATAAATAAGGAGTCCTGGTGCATGAGATATAATTTAATAAACATGTATTTCTTGGTAGAAAACTAATCAAGTCCTGCTACAAATGTATATTTACCCAGAAGCACAGTAG
Source organism: Ailuropoda melanoleuca (assembly GCF_002007445.2). Taxonomy (NCBI): domain Eukaryota; kingdom Metazoa; phylum Chordata; class Mammalia; order Carnivora; family Ursidae; genus Ailuropoda; species Ailuropoda melanoleuca. The sequence continues at coordinate 114,414,272 of NC_048220.1, read as the reverse complement.
ACAAGCTTAATGATTTAGTCAATGATACGACTTCAGGGAAAATGTTTTTTATGCCTTATTGGCTATATCTTTTAATACTTGCGTTGGAAACAAAATTACATTCCAAGTTATGAGAATTGTGGAATTTTGTAATTGGATAGTTAAGTCCTAAATTGATCAACAGCAATATAAACATAGAAATGGATTTTAGGTTAAATCTGAGAATGATGTTTTTCAAACTAAAAGAGTAGATGACAATAGGAGATTCAGATATTTTCCTGGAAATTTTCCAAATGGGATACTGCATCATATTTCTGGAAATATAAAATAAAGGCGAGAGGTGGATGGCTTGACCACAAACCTCTTCAGAGACCTTTCAACCTTTAGCTGTAATTCATATATTTTATCATCATAGAATTTTTAAAATAGAAAATACCTTAGAAATAATTTAGTGGTGATCCATTGATTTTTACCAAGGAAAAAAGTTGCTCCTAGCCACGTGATTTATTTTTGTCGGATCCAGTACTAGATTCTAGGTCTTCTGGCTTCTAATGCACTTTGCCTTTACGATCTTCTGCCTGCTGATGACTGGGCCGTGGAGCTCCTCAGTAATCTACGTGTGTATTTATTGAGCTCTTAGTGTATGCTAGCACTGATGGTGAATGGGAGCTCACATTCTGGATTCAAAAATTAGTTTTCTCTTTTCTTGTTCTGATTGAAACTGCCCTTTTGCTTGATCTGCAGCACTCACATATAAGTTTATTTTTACTTTTGAATTTTTAGGGAATTGGCAGTGGGGACATGTGCTCAAAAACACCTTTGTGAAAAGCTCAGATGCATTGTGTGAATGAGGTCTCTGGAAGGTGGTAGCTGATGGAAGAGTGTGCAGCCTGGGGAAAGTGGACCTATTTGAGAGAGAAGAGAGAGAAAGAGGCAAGTGGGAAGCAGAGGAAAGGTAGGAAGGTCATGAATCCATTCTGCAGATGTGGGCTAATGGCCTGGAAGAAGGAACAGAAGGGAAGGGAAGTCTCAGCCATGTTATCTCAATTCTGTCAGGTTATAATGGGGATCAAAGAGGGTTGAGCTAGGGCATCCCTGGGGTCCTTGGCAGAGTCCATATTCTCAATTGTGAATGTCTGCACAGATGCACACACACACACACACACACACACACGCAATGCACTTGCTCATGTCTGTCATTATGAACATCTTCTATCTTTACCATCACAAAGTAAAGTGAATAAGGAATAAATGAAATAAGGAATAAGGAAAAGTGAGTAAGTAAATAAAGTGAAAAAGGAATAAAGGTGAGTGAATTAACCTGACCAGAAAGGTGTGCTGCAATATATTTATTTGCAGGAAAATAATGAGAAAATAGGAGATTCTCTTCTGTGAAATACTTGCTTCCTGTTGCCAATTGAGCAACTCTGTGGCCTGAACATAGAGAATGATCATTCTGTGAAAAGCGCTTGCACTGGGGCCGCTGGGTGGTGGTCCGTGAAGCCTCTGACTCTTGGTTTTGGCTCAGGTTGTGATCTCGGGGTGGTGAGGTCTAGCCCTGTGTTGGGCTCCGTACTCAGTTGGGAGTCTGCTTGAGGTTCTCTCTCCCTCTGCCCCTCCTGCTCCTGCTCACTCTCTCTCTCGCTCTCTCCCCCTCTTTCTAAAATCAATCAATCTTAAAAAAAAAAAAAAAGTGCTTGCATTGTAGGTACTGTGTGACACAGACCCCAGTTCCTGGTCATCTAAGTTAGATATAATGAAAAACAGCGGGATACACTGGTAAATAATGAGCGTCTCAGTCAAGGGGAAAAACAGAACAACTGGGCCCAGAGGTTGCCTTCAGGTTGGCAAAGCCAGAACCATAACTTTGGATAGGGTTTGTTTTTCTTATATTGAATATGATGATTTTGAAGAACAAATTTGTTTTAAATATGTCTGTAAATGTCAGGCAAGGTAAATTTAAATCTGGTTTTTTGAAGTCCATAAAATGGAGTCATATTTAATTATGAGTTTATGATAAATTAAATGGTAGTTCCAAATAACTTTATTCTGGAAAGAAGTTCTCTTGTCCTGGGAAAGAGGCAATTTGGGAGCTTGAGACAAGGCAGGTATTGTCTGTTTTATTACTCGCTGCTAACAAACTGCATTTCCCCACTTTTTATTGGGAAAGGTGGGTCCAGGTCTAATGATAGCCTGATGGGAAGTGAGAAAAGGAGGAAAATTATTCCTTATATTTGTATGGTCTATACATTGTAGATAAAGGAGGAAATATAATAGTAATATAAATAAATATAATAGTAAGGTAGTGTCTCAATTTGCTCTAACAGAATGCCATAGACTGGATGGCTTGTAAACAACAGAAATGTCTCCTAGTTCTGGAGGCCAAGAAGTCCAAGATCAAAACACCAGCAAAATCAGTCTTCCCTGACCCTGCTTCCTGGGTCATAGACAGCCATATGTTCACTTTGTCCCCATGTGGCTGAGGGACTGGGGAGCTCTGTGGGGTCTCTTTTCAGGGCACTAAGCCTACCCGTGAGGCCTCTACCCACATGACCTAATCACCTCCTAGAGGCCTCATCTCTTAATACCATTGTATTGGGTGTCAGGTTTCAGCATATGAATTTGAGGGGAACACAACATATTCAGTCTGTAGCAGATGGATCATACACATTGGGATTTTTATGGCAACCTTTGAGGTAGGGGAGACAGTATGGTTATCCCCAGTTTACAGATCAGGAGATGGAGGCTTGGACCTGTTCACACCTAGTATTCCACTTCTACCGGTCCATTATCTGCCTCAGCCTATCTTAGAGGAGATGCCGGAAGAGACAGGGGGGAAAAAGAGAGAGTCTCATGGTAGCAGGAGAAAGGTCTGCTTTCTCCTTGCCATGGCCACTGCCTACCTTTGCCTCCCCAAGTCATGTCCAAGCACCTTGTCTTAGAGTCCCATGACACCTTCCCCTGTGGCCAGTGATCATGCATCTTCCCACCCAGAACCCTAATTCCCATGACAATCAGACCAGTACCCAGGGAAGACCTGGCAGGAGAGCAGCCTCCTCAGAGCCAGAGACCCAGAGCATTCCAGACTCCGTTCCCATGATGTATGTGTTACCTCCTCAACTGGGAAATGGAGCCCTTGGTACCAGAAGACGTGTAAGCTGTGTTTGAGTTCTCAAATTTGAACTTTACCTGGGCTATTGCTTCATCTTCTGTTTACTGGTTTTCACATTGTAGAGTTTCTTTCTGGAAAGTTCCCAGGAACACTTACTCATTGGGGACAAATATTCATTTTATCTTTTAGAAAAGTGTGTCAAGAATTAGCCTATCTCAACAACCTAACAGTCTCACCTCCTAAAGGGGGTGGAGAGGAATGTAGCTGTGTGTGTGTGTGTGTGTGTGTGTGTGTGTGTGTGTGTGTGTGCGCGCGCGCGCACGTAAATGAGTGTGCATATACATATGTATTGGATTATTTGCTTCAAATTATCTTGCAATTATTAACTGTTCTTTCTTCCCTTTGTCTACTATGTCAGAAGAATATTTCAATTAGCTGAGGATAAAAATCCACGTTCATATTTGTATTCCCAAAGGATTCCCTCGAGAATCTTAGCCGATCATTTCATCTCTAACCTTAGTTGGGTGCAGATGTCCTAGTGCTATGTCCTGCTGCTTCATTTAAATGAATTGCAACTTTCAGTCATTCAGAAGCCCATCAGTGTCTTTCTCATGATTAGAGCTGGTCACCGCAAACTCCCTTGGCAGAAGGGAGCTTTCCAGAGAGAACTTAGAGACTATTTTGCCACAGACCCTAGTCCTAGGTTGAAAGATCTTGCTTTCTGTGACGTCTGCTGTGAGACAGAAACACCCCCCTCGGGGCTCTGCTCTGTGCAGTATAGCGTACTTCTCATTCAACTGGAGGAATACTGGATTCAATTTGAATCTAAATTTGGTGTGAAAAAATGCCCCTCGGTAGAACTGCTGCTGTGACCACTCTATCTTCCATCTTTTCCTTCTCTTCCTGTAAGTCCACATCCTTGAAGAGTTTGTTTATAACTTTTGCGAAGTGGCTTTAATTATTTTTTAAAAATCCATTGCCCTGAAACCTTTGGGATCAGAACCCCGAAAGGAATGAGCCCCCAGGAAATACTGAGCCATAGCGAACTTACTGACTGGGTGTGTGTGTGTGTGTGTGTGTGTGTGTGTGTGTGTGTGTGTGTGTGGACAAGCCTGGAGCAAGGTAGTAAGTGCTCCTTGTGAGGTCGTGTGTCACTCTGGAGGCCACTGCAGACTGCCCACAAGTATCTGAGTACCTTTCTGTTCTACCTTCAACTGGGCCAGTGCTCTGCTCTGGAAGAGTCTGTACCTTGATGTTTTTCTGAGGAAATGCGTTTTTCCTTTCCCCTCGGATTCCTGGTGCCTGGAGTAGCACTTTTTTGATTTGCTGTTGTTCTGGCAATAGGTCAACTGGCTCTCATGGTTCTTAACATTTCGGGTAAATACTTCTAACAGTTGTGACTGGAAGGAATCCAAGTCAATTCAAGGCATTTGCATCCATTCTGTGTTCAAGGCACTGTATTTTGAGTGATTTTTCCATTGGTTAGTAACTTTAAAAAATAGGATCCAGAAGAAGCTACTCTGTGAGGAACTAATGAAAAATCAAGCAGTTTTTTTGTATATCAAGAGATTCACTTATTACGTAAGTAAGCAGTGTGATCAGTGATCTTCCATAGTACCCAAGGAAGATAAAGTTCCTCCTTACTACTCAAGCATGACGCCATCAGACATGTGGAGAGGTAGGTGGCGCAAGAGTTAAACACACACATGCAAAAGCCTGACTGCCTGCATTCAAATCCCAGCTCTACCATTTGCTAGCAATATGGTCCTGGCAAAATTAGTTAACCTTTCTGTCCTTCAGTCTGGTTTTCCTCAAAATTAAATGAATTATTATTCTTAAAGTGCCTAGAACTGTTCTTGGTCCATAGGACGTACTACCTGTCTTTGTTTAAATACACGGAATGTTGGGATTGTTGTTCAGATGGAGAAACAAGGATCTTGAGAGACTTACACGTATTTCTAAGTTAACAGAATCAGTCAGTGGCAAAGGCAAGAACATTATCACTGCTCAGTGCCGTGGCATAGAACTATAGCTTCTAGGAGTGATTTGGGGAAGGAAATACATTGAAAACCAATCAACATTATTAGAGGGTGAGAGCAGGGGAACTCATTCATTTATCCGATGGCTTAGTAAGTAACAATTAATGCTTACTATAGGCCTTGGGACACTATCAACGTTGTGGAGACAGTCCTAAAAATATAAGAAATTTATAGAACATTTACCTAACCTGAGTTAGGGTAGATGACCTTTTTTTTTTAGGGCTGATAACCATTCCACTGAGGATTCTATAGTCTTAAATTGCAAGACAACTTTTAGATAGCATGGTAGCATGTAGACATTTGGCAGAATTTGAAGATGAGTTTGCTGACCTCAGGTTGACAAACTTTGCAGCAGGTCAAAGCTGGGGGGTGGGGGGTGCAGATTATTATGGGATTCCATCCTTTAAAAATCAGTTGGAAGATGATCATTGTAAAATGGTTTAACTCCTTCTAGAGGCACATGATCTTCTCTTCTTAGAGAAACTAGTTTAGAGAACATTCTGGTTTTAAATGTAATTGGTCACGAGCTTAATTGTAACCAAGAAATTGGCACAATGACTCCCAAAGTTAATTCGGTTGTGGATTGTTTAAATGCTATTACACAAAAACAGAAACATCTAGTACAAATATGCATAGACCACATCTAGGTTAATAGTTTCAGGTCTAGGTGAGATGTTTCAAGGGGGATATGACAAATTAGAGAACATTTAGAAGCAGGTGCCAAAATAGTGAAAGGGCAAGACACCATGCCAAATGATTAATAGTAGAAAGAGGAGTAGATGTCTAAGTGGAACTCGGTATATTGTTCCTAAGAGTTAAAAGGGTTGTCATTGGTAGAGTAACAAGAGGGTTATTCTTGGCTGCTTCTGGAATAGGAGTGGTAGATCGGGGACCATGGCCTAGAAGTGAGCAAATATAAGGAGTTTCTAAACATTAAAATCAATCCTCAAGGAAACTGCCTGCCATGTAAGAGGAGAAGCTCTATGTGAGTGATTCTGCAGTTGCAGGCGGATAAACAAGCTTTTGAGCTCTGGGACCTGACTCCTACTGCTGGATGGGAGGTTCAACCAGATCACTTCGGAGATTCCTTGTATTCTAAAAATCTGTTACTCTGTGATTTCATGACTTAGATGTCCCCTCCAATGCCACCCTGCCACCCTTATGCTGCTTACTCTAATGTTAAGTCAGTGTTGCAATGGCAAGATTGCATTCTTTTTTTATAGCTGGCTATTATATACATATATGTGTGTGTTTGTGTGTGTGTGTGTGTGTGTATAAAATATACTTTATCCATTCGTCTGTTGATGGACACTTGCTTGGGCTCCTTCCATATCTTGGCTATTGTAAATAGCTGCAATAAACATAGGGGTGCATATCTTTTCAAATTAGTGTTTTCATTTTTGGGGGGTAAAAGCCCAGGAGTGGAATTACTGGATCATATAGTAATCCTATTTTTAATTTTTTAAGGAGCCTCCATGCTGTTTTCTACAGTGGCTGTATCAATTTGTTTTCCCACCAGTACTGCTCGAGGGTTCCTTTTTCTCTACATCCACGCCAATACTTATAATTTCTTGTCTTTTTGATTCTGGCCATTCTGTCAGGTGTGAGGTGATCTCTCATTGTGGTTTTGATTTACATTCCCCTGATGATCAGTGCTGTTGAGCATCTTTTCATGTGTCTGTTGGCCATCTGTAGGTCTTCTTTGGAAAAATGTCTATGCAGGTCCACTGCCCATTTTTTTTTAATTGGATTATTTGTTTGTTTTTGGTGTTAAGTTGTGTAAGTTTTTTTTATGTATTTGAGATATTAACCCCTTATCAGATATATCATTTGCGAATATCTTCTCCCATTTAGTAGTTTGCCTTGCCATTTTATTGATGGTTTTCCTTTACTGTGCAAAAGCTTTTTATTTTGATGTAGTACCAATAGTTTATTTTTGCTTTTGTTTCCTTTTCTTGAGGAGACATATCTAGAAAAATATTTTTATGGCTGATGTCAAAGAAATTACTGCCTAGGTTTTCTTGTGCGAGTTTTATGGTTTCAGGACTCACATTTAGGTCTTTAATCCATTTTGAGTTGATTTTTGTGTATTCTGTGAGAAAGTGGTCAGTTTCATTCTTTTCCGTGTAGCTGCCCAGTTTTCCCAGCACCATCTTTTGAAAAGACTATCTTCCCTGTTGTGTATTCTTGCCTCCTTTGTTGTAGATTAATTGACCATATAAATGTGGGTTTATTTCTGGGGTCTCTGTTCTGTTCCATTGATTTGTGCCAGTATCATACTGTTTTGAGTACTACAGCTTTATAGTATGTCTTGAAATACGAGATTGTGATACCTCCAGTTTTATTCTTTTTCAAGATTGCTTTGGCTATTTGGGTTCCTTTGTGGTTCCATACAAATTTTAGTATTATCTGTGAAAAATGTTGATATTCTGACAGGGATTGCATTTAAACGTGTGGATTCCTTTGGGTAGTGATGGACCTGGACTTGGATGCTAAGGAAAAGAAGTCACAAGAAAAGACAAAGATGAAAGACCGTATGATTTTACTCATATATGGAATTTAAGAGACAAATGAACAAGGAAAGAAAGAAAGAAAGAAAGAAAGAAAGAAAGAAAGAAAGAAAGAAAGAAAGAAGAAAGAAAGAAAGAAAGAAAGAAAGAAAGAAAAGAAAAGAAAAGAAAAGAAAAGAAAAGAAAAGAAAAGAAAAGAAAAAAGAAAAGAATGAACCAGACTCTTAAATACAGAGAACAAACTGGTGATTGCCGGAGGGGAGGTGGGTGAGGGGGTGGGGTGATGGAGATTAAGAGTCCTCTTATCTTGAGCATTGAGCAACGTGTAGAATTGTTGCATCATTATACCGTATACCTGAAACTAATGTAACATTGTATGTTAATTATAATTAAACAAAAAAAGTAAATAACGGAAAAAAAAAATCAGTGTATGTCTAAAGATTGGGTGAATTGCTGTGTGACCATCAGCATGATTTTTGCCATATAAGCAGCCAGGGCAAAGAATGAAATTGCTCTAAGTAGGAGAGGTATGAATGGCTCAAAAATAAGATTTCTCTGTGGCTAGAAAGAATTTGTTTTCTGGGTCTGTGTTGGATACATAGTAGGTCATAACCAGAACCTAATTAGGTGAATCATACAATGTGCCTTCTGAAGATGAGGCCTTATTCTTTGGCAAAGCTCAGGAAAGCTGGTAAATGAATTAGAATGGTCTACTACAGTGTATCTGTCTGCCAATGTGCTTCTGAGAGGCCCCTCTTCTGACTGTGGGAGTGCCCAGTTCAGGATGGCCATGAGCTCTAGCCGCTGTCTGGGGAGCCAGTCACTTGCTGGAACATAGTCCAGACTGGACTTTTATAAAACCCCTTCTGTGAGAGTCATCACAAATAGCCCCAGAAGCGTGCAGAAGTCTTTGGCAAATTATTTCTGAATAGTACATCTCTCTGACCAGAGCCTGGAACCACAATGGAAGATTCTGGTTGAATTTTTTAAAAAAGGTGTGGGGGTGGGGAGTGGAGGGTGGAATTTAAGAGAAAAGTAAATTTTGATCACTAAATAGAACATTCTATGAAGAGGAACATTATGCTAATGTGCATCCTATGAAAGCAGGATGCTCAGACTAGATGATCGAGGAGATATGGGTAGTGTGTGGAGGATGAGAAACCAGTATATTTAGGAACAATATTTTAATTTTCTACAATATTTTTTCTCTTTTTTTGCCTTTAATTCTTGAACTTTTTTAAATTAAAAAATTATTTTAATTGAAGCATAGTTGACGTACATTAGTCTCAGGTGTACAACAGTGCTTTGACAATTATATACATTCCTGTATGCCCACCATGATAAGTTTAGTTACCATCTGTCACTGCACAAACTTATAAGATTATTGACTCTATTTCCCATGCTGTAGTTTTTATCGCTGTGACTTATTTTTAACTGGAAGGATATACCTCTTAATCCCCTTAACTTGTTTTGCCTGTCCTTCCACCCCCCCACCCCCCACCCCCCACACTGGCAACCATAAATTTGTTCTTTATATTTAGGAGTCTGTTTTTCTTTTTTGCTGTTTGTTTTGTTGTTTGATTTCCACATCTAAGTGAAATCGTATGGTATTTGTCTTTCTCTGTCTTCTCACTTAGCATATAACCTCTAGGTCCATCCATGTTTCACAAGTGGCAAGAGTGCATTCTTTTTTATGGTTGAGTAATATTCCATTGTATATGCACACCTCACATCTTTATCTATGCATCTATCAATGGGCCAGTCAGAAAGGCTGGCATCCAAAAGACAAGAAATAACAAGTGTTGGTGAGGATGTGGGAAAAGGAAACCCATGTGCACTATAGGTAGGGATGTAAATTGGGGCAGCCACTGTGGAAACCAGTATGGAGGTTCCTCAAAAAAACTAAAAATAGAAATACCCTATGATCCAGTAATTCCACTTCTGGGTATTTACCTGAGAAAAAATGAAAACACTAACTTGAACTATGTCTCTTTTGAGAGCTTAGTCTTTCTCTGGGTTAAGGGAAACCAGAAAAGGGGATTAGAATTATTCTTGGGCTGGAACTCCCCCTTGGCTTGGCTATAAGGGTAACAATGGAGATTGGCTGCGAGAACAAAGACAGGTTCTTGTGAAGCTGTGGAAGCTAAAGCCTGGGGCTCCTCATTTGCACAGGCCCCTTCCAGAGTCCTGGGAGGGGCCTAGCAAGGTCTTGTCACCCTGCTTGTTTTTGTAAAAATGTAAAACACAATGTATTCAACCGTAAAAATCACTGTCATTTAGGAATTCAACTACCCTCCTTTGTGCTTCCCCTTCTGCTGGGTGGCATTCAAGAGATCATGGGCATTTGGTATTTGGTATTTTTTTTCTTAAAAAGGATCTTTCAAATGACAGAAGTTTCAGGTATTATAAACATGGATCTTCCCCGGGGTATAGGAACAGAGTGGCTAAGGAATCAGAAATTGCCTGTGAATCAGCACCAAAATGTCACAGTCAGCAATAAAAATGGCGAGATGCCATGAGGGAGAGTAACTAGGAATCTGTGTTGCTGCCAGTATCTGACAGTGGGCAAACAGGGCTTTTTATCCTTGTCTTTTGGGTCTGTTTTGAACAGAAATACCCTTTGCAAGGAACAATTTCACGTATTAAGAAAAATACATCAGATTAAATTTTTTGTTGTATTATCTTTTATTTTTAATTTTTTTTATCATGTTCAGGTAGCCAACCTATAGTACATTATTAGTTTTTGATGCGGTGTTCAGCAATTCATTAGTTGCGTATAACACCCAGTGCTCATCACCACACGTGCCCTCCTTGATACCCATCAGATTAAATCACTTTTAAAGTCACGAATTTTTAAAAATAATGCAAACTGAGTTAATTGTGAAAATAATGGTGAGAAAACTGCTGACTGAAGGGAAAAATTGTTTGAAAACTGTATCCTCCTTCCCCCCCTCCCCATGACTTTACATAATTATAAAGCCTCTTCTCAAACTTCCCTTCTGAGGGAGAGATGCTGGCCAAAAGAAATTTCAGCAGAAATTGGAGCAACAATTTACTGTTGCTTCAGAGTGTTACTGTCTCTAATGGGCTGTCAGGGAAAGCCTGTTAGGCAATGGTCTGTCTTTCCGCCTTCTACCCCATCCACTGTGCTCTGGGGGGGACTGTTTCCCTGGGGAGTTTTCATACCGTGGACAGCCTTAAAAAGCCCAGAGAAGTCGTCTTTACAGATAGGCGTGTGACTCATTCCATGCAAACCTAAAACTTTGCTGTTCTTTGGACTAAACCTTCAAGGCTCATCTGTCTGGTATTCAATTCATTAACTGAAAATACGATTCATTCTTTCCTTAAGTAGGACCATAGGTGTCCACTGTTAGGATGCCTTTGCAGTCAGGCAGCTGGAAGGTTTTCAGAAGTTGCAAAAAGTGACTGATCAGAAAGAAACCTTTTCCAGAAGAGGGAGGTATGATATTGTGATTGATCAGCCTGCTGCTTTGTCCTGGAATCGTGAAATCTGATCACACGTCAAGAGATGCTTTTCTTATGTGCGTTCTCTTCCAGAAATTCAGAGCCTGCTATTCTTTTGTCTTAACTGTAACTGAGCTACCCCGAAGAGAGGTCAGAACTGCTTTTAAATTCAAGAGGACAACTGCTTTCTACTCACTCAGGTCTCCTGAGACTTGACCCAAGTCAAGGAAAGGGTGCTTAGCAAGGGCTCTTTGCCAGAGATTCAATATATGAATTTTACTACAAGAATAAAAAGTTAGCCTGCTTATAAAAGGCTAATCAAAAGTTCATTGCAGTGTGTTCTTCCTTTCCTATGATGGAATGAATCAATTTAAATTCTGGCCTCTGAGCTGCAATATTTTGCAAAGAGGCAAGCAACCCTTCTGCCAAGTGGCCCCGGTAATACCTGTGATCCCCATGCCAGGAGTATAGAAAATGGAAGGGTTGGACACTCCTGTGACAATCTACACCCCTGATTCTTTTTACCCGAAATTTAGTATTTATGAACTGCTCCAAAATGAATAAAGTGCCCTAGCACTGGGTTGGTTGATAAAAGTACGCTATCAAATTTGCCCATTATTATCAGGCTGCTGAACAATGTTTGAAAAATCAGTTGGAGAGCCAGAAGAGACTTTTCATCCCTCAGCACAGCCCCACGTCTGCAAATCTGCACTATTTCCGTCCCGTACTTTCTCACTCTCTACCTTTATGGTCTTCCTTCAGTTGACTCTTCCCTCACTCTTCATGGTCTGGCTCCACTGTCTCTTCAGTGTGAAGTCTTCCTTGTTGTCCTTATTTAGAGTTAATTGTAATTCCCCACTGTTCTTTAAGAATTCTGTAAATATCCATGAATACCCCATCAACACCTTTCTCATAATGCTTTGTGCTGTGGTTATTAGTGGACTATCTATTCCCCCCCCCTACTTTGTTTGAGTAAAAGAATGCTAGATTCAACTTTACAGATGAGAAAATGGGCCATGAAGAAGTTTGATAATTTTCCTAGGGCCACACAGGAGAGTGGTGAGCTTCGTTCTGAGTCTGTTGTTCCAATGTATTTTCTCATCTAGTCTCCTGCACACTTTCGTCTTTTTTAATTTGATTCATTCTGAACATTCATACATATACATACACCCCTACCCCATATGTGTATTGTATATATATGCCATATATGGCAATCCCTAAATCATAATCAAGCTGTCTTTCCAGAGTCATAGTCAGTTATGTGATAATCAGAATGTAGTTTTACATAGATTCATTATTACTGTGCATGGAAGACAGACCCAGAAGCCCTCTCACAAGATTTTTAAATTCATAAGGATATGCTAAGTAGCTTCATCTGGCCCGGGTGCAACCTGGCTAGCCTTTCGTTAGTTCCTCACCTCCATCCTACCCCATTCCTCCCTGCAACTGTTATAAATCTCCACCCTGAAGTCCTGACCCCACCCTCTGCTTCTCAGCTGATGATCTGCTTTAACTGAGATGATTTAGGTCAGTGGTTCTCAAACCTTAGTATGGAGAAAAACCACACGGCGGGCTTGTTGGAACATAGTTTCCTGGGCCTTAGCCTCAGGGATTCTGATTCAGTGGGTCAGGGGTGGGGCTCATGGGTTCACTTTCTCACACACTCACAGATGATGCCGGTGGAGCTAGCCTGAGGACCACACTGAAGAATCATGGATTTAGTGGCCACTGGGCTGGCTGGCGACTCTTGATCTCAGGGTGGTGAGTTCGAGCTCCACATTGGGTGTAGAGATTACTTAAATAAAACTTAAAAAACCAAAATTTTTGGCTATGGTATGTGATGGGGTGTCTTGTCCAATACAAAACCTCTCTGGATCATTAGCCTTCCTCTCTTTCTGTGAGTGAGAATCCAGAGAAGCATTATTCCCTTCCTGCGCCAATCTCTTTTACCAGCAGCTTTAATCCCAGCACATTTCGTCTGTTTCAGGACCTTGGAACCCATCTGTCTCTGCATCTTTTGTATCACTCATTCTATTGCCTTTACATCTTTACTACTTTTCTAATGCAACTGTTTAAATTTCCTCTCTTGGGGTAGTATTTAAGATACATTGGTCTGCCTAATGGTTATAAACAAAATTATTGCTCTATAAGAATACATGACAATTCCAGGGGCATCTGGGTGGTGCAGTTAGTTAAGCGTCCAACTCTTGGTTTCGGCTCAGGTCCTGATCTCAGGGTCAGGAGATCAAGCCCCACCTTGGGCTCTGCACTCAGTGTGGAGTCTGCTTGAGATTCTCTCTACCTCTCCCTCTGCCCCTCCTGCTTCTCGTGATCTCTCTCTCTCTCTCTCTCTCATAAATAAATATTAAAAAAAAAAAAGAGTATATGAGAATTTCAGGTTCAGTTTAGTTGGTTAGAAACTGAGCTACTTGGGATGCCTGGGTGGCTCAGTCAGTGAAGCATCTGCCTTCAGCTCAGGTCATGATCCCAGAGTCTTGGGATCAAGTCCCACATCAGGCTCTGCTTCTCCCTCTGCCTGTTCTGCCTGCTGCTCCCCCTGCTTGTGTTCTCTTTCTCGCTCTCTCTGACAAACAAAGAAATAAAATCTTAAAAAAAGAAGAAAGAAACTGAGCTACTCTAATTTGGGAATTAGCTTGAAGACAGTAGAAGTAAGCTATGTTTAATTTGTTTTTATGGAGGTGGATGGAAGAGACTGATGAAACATCACTAAAGAGTTAACATGTACATTCTTATATTCTAATAAGGATGGTTCCTCTAGGTATTTGAATAGCAGCCTTGGTTCACTGACCCAAATGTGTTCCTCTCTGAGGCATTGCAGCTTTGTGTTAAGCAGTTGGAGGTGGGAGAAGAGAGGACAAGTGTACTTTGAAACATTTCACAACAAACTTCTTTGCATTCTAATGATTATTTTCCCTACTTAAGAACTTTGCTGCATAAGGATGCTTTGTCTGTTCCTCTGATGGTCACTTACACTTTTCATTTGCATTCGTCTCACTTTGTTAATCCTGGTTACTTGTAATGAATCATACCTATACAGCTCATTCCTACCTGTGTTCTTACTATTAGCTCTTTTCCTAATTCAATACTGGTATTCCTTAGAAGACGTAGGAATTAGATAAAACATGTTGGCAAGACATATAAAAGAAATGGAAACTTCCCTGCTTTATTCATTTTCTAAAAATTAATTATATTCCTACAGTACATGCAACTTTATCCTTATTCATCTATAACTCTAGATTTTAAATTATCTTGCAGAAACTGAACGAAACTTTGTCTCCTGTCTGACGTATATATTCTGTGAGATCAAAGACCATATCTTTAATTACTTTTGAATCCTTAATAACATTTTGATACCGGGCTCTGAGCTTAATCAGTGCCAATTGAATGAATGAGCGGTAGTCATGAGTGAAAGAATGTAAGCCTCTACCTTTATCCTTCAAAACTCTCATTTGTTTGAATTCAAATGATGCTATTTATTTTTTTAAAGATTTTATTTATTTATATATTTTTAATTATGTTAATCACCATATAATGCATCATTAATTTTTTTTAAAGATTTTATTTATTTATTTGACAGAGAGAGACAGCCAGCGAGAGAGGGAACACAAGCAGGGGGAGTGGGAGAGGAAGAAGCAGGCTCCTAGCGGAGGAGCCTGATGTGGGACTCGATCCCAGAACGCTGGGATCACGCCCTGAGCTGAAGGCAGACGCTTAACGACTACGCCACCCAGCCACCCCCAGTACATCATTAATTTTTGATGTAGTGTTCCATGATTCATTGTTTGTGTATAACACCCAGTGCTCCATGCAATACGTGCCCTCCTTAATACCCATCACTGGGCTAACCTGCCACCGCCCACCACGGCATGGATACCCTGTCTACTCGCTGTGCCCTACATTCTGGCTCCTGTCTTTTTTTCTTTAAGCTTAGTTAGCCTAGTTGTATTTAGTTTTCTCATATAAAGTCTTCTCTAAATCTGTGATGAACTCTAACTGTAGTACTAAACTCTAATGAAGTAATAATGACATCACATTGATCATAACACTGTGTTAAATTTATGTATTTCCTCATTGAATCCACATAACAATCTCATAAGGTGGGGATTTATATTCTCCTTTTAGAGATGCATAAACTGAGGTCCAGGAAACAAGAAACATATTCGAAGTCAACTACTTAGTAAATGGCTTAGCTGGAGTCAGGTCCATGCAGTTCTAAAGCCCACCTTTTTAACTACTGTGCACACAATTGCTGTATCCCTCCTTGCTGACTATGATGCAACCCCTTCTGCACATTTCACCTGCCCTCTATTTTAACTTCTCGGTTCTTTTCACTTGGCAGAGTTTCAGTGTATTAATGTTCTGAGTTTTTCTGTGCATGTGTTAATATTGAAGACCTACCAACTGTTTCTCTTTTTACATAAGAGAGATTCTTTTGTCTACGTGTTTTATCTTCCTAACGTAAGCTTCTCGTGGAGAGTAATGGGAAGTTGCCCATTTAAGGCCTCTCCACTGAGCCATGCACGTACAAACTGACCCAAAGTAGCCCGCATCATCTTCATCAGCACAGCTAACATTTAGGCAATGTTTACCATGTACTACATTTGCATGGCTTACTTCAGTTAACCCTCACAATAACCCTGTAGTGTGGATTATATTGTTATCCCCGAGGTGAAGAGACTTGCCCAAGTGCCTCCAGTTACTCCATGGTAGTTCCACATGCTTAACTACATGTTCCCCTCGGTGGACTCTAGGGTCCTGCCTACCGCCTGTTCCTTCTATTCTTTACCATCTGTCCTTTCTGCTCCTCACTTCCTTCCCTACCCATTCCCTCCTTGCCTGCTCAATCTCCTCCGTCTTCCTCTTTCTTAACTTTGTTCTCTTTTGGTCCTATCCCTCCTTCCCACAGCTCTCCCAGCTCATTTGCCTGGCCCTCTCTTCACTTTAATAACCTTTTACCTATCTTAAAAACAAAACAAAAACAAAACAAACAAAAAAAAACCAGCTTCAAGCCTAATCATGGACTCTTCCACTTTTTTGGTGATGTCTAATTATTATCCTGTAAGATGATAATTAGCTAGGTGAAAACAGAAGTAGAATATGGGATTGAAATAAAGAATTTCTTTATTATTTTTCTATTAGAAACACAAATTATGAGTGACTATAATGTCTTGAGTCCCATAATTTCTGAGGATCTAGATCAGACACTTCTTAAACACACGTCCTTGTTTTATGCTCTGATCGCCATTGTATTGGGCAGCATGTTTTTAGCCGTGCAGCAACAACTACAAAATAATTTGAGTTATCATACAGAAGCATAGGTAAGGCGCATCATTTGGCATTCTTTCATTTGTTCTATTGTGTAGTGAATTGCTTTGGAGATCATTGTACACTGATATGAATTATCACTGGAGTTTCATTTGGATGTCTGCGCTTAGACATTTTGCTTTTCTCTCCAAATTCTGAAGTCATGGCCATTCATCTTTTAAATAAGACTCTTAAAGTAGGACAAAGCCATAAAATAAACATGTGAGAACCAGCACTGGATATGTCCAGCTAAACAAACTGCCCTTCTATTTAGTTTTGGACTCGAAATTTCATTTTAACACCCTCCCTTTCTTTTTTTCTCTAAAGAAGGGAAGACCAAACAAAACAAAACAAAACAAAAAAACCCCAAAATGAACAATTACAGTAGATTCTAAAGAAAAATAGAGCGAGAACATTTTGTTAAGAGATATTCCCACATGGAAAAGTACAAAAATTGGGCAAGTCCTTGCAGCTGACCAGTAGAACTTGGAAGAAGAAACAGGGACTGAACTTCTGAGCTTGTGGAATGGTGTAGATAAGTTTTGATTATTGAAATGTTCCCAGAGATTCAGTACTTGCTTATTGAAACACTGGAATGGATTATATGGTCTCCCGTGGCTTCTACCTTATTTCTTCCAGAAAGAATAGGTTGTGTGCTGCCCAAGACCACATTTACTCTTCAGTAATGAGATCGCCACATGAATTATATTATGAATAGTGTACCAAGGCATGGAAGGATCTCACTCCTATTTCAAAATTACACAAACTGATTATAACCCTGGCCTAGAAATCTGAATCATCTTGGCAGGGCTATGTTGTCAAATTCACCTGATTATATTTGCATTTGTGACAGCTGGGATGGCCTTCATTGGCATATGCCACTGTGCTGTGCCCATGCTGTTAATGCAAAAATAAAAGATGTGGTCAGGAGACCCATGCTGCATAGATACAGCTGCCCCAGTAAACAGCGCTCCAGCCTTAGCCTGACCCCCAGGACCCTGCCTGGTCTTTTCTCGACTGAAGTTTCCGTGACTGATTTTCAGAAAGAAAAACAAACAAAAAACGGAGTCATTTTTCTTTTTTTTTTCTTTCTTTTTTTTCATGAAAACTACTACTATCCATCCCTGTGAAAAGCACTATGGTGGAGTCCATTGTATCACACCTTTTACTTGCACAGAGTCAAAAATCACCTTCAAAACCCTGCTTTTTCGGAAACATTACTCTGGATGTAAAACACAAATATATCACAGCCTGTATAGCCCAGGGGCCAGTATGATGTCAGAAAGCCATTTTCCTTTGTTTTAAATAATCAGAAAAATCCAGCTGTTGAGGAGAAAGTGAATATTTTAATTTTGAAGTAAGCCTGGTACTTGAAAAGAAACACATAAATCTCCCTTGGGGAATTAAAAAAAAAAAAATGGAAGTTCCATTTTGGACACTGCAAATGACAGTGCCAACTGTTGTCATAATATTTCTGACGTCCACTGAGGATTAATTCCAGGCCCAGCAAGTTCACGGGATGAGCAGAAAGGGCCATGGAAGTAAATGCTGGTGTTTATGCTCTGACATCATGAAATGAAGCAGGAGACCTCTTGGGATTGGATCTGTAGCCAACACCGGATTATCATGCCCGTGGATCATTCACTTGGTGGATTATCTGCAGAAATTTTAATCCCACACTTGCTCTCTTCTGCCTCTTGGCTCTCTTCCTCTATGGTGGTACACTCAGGAAATGGGATCTCCTTTGCTTGTAAGCTTCCATGAATATTCATTAAGTGCTCACAGACTACAAGCTGAGGACACTGAGAGGTGTAAGACACAGGTCTGCTTTTAAAGCATTTCGTTTCACTACGACAGTAGAGGCAATGAGCAAAATGAAACAGACACTGGTTTCAGAGGCAGGTATGGCCCTGGGCTCATCACTTAGATTTTCTGAGGCTCCATTCCCTTTTCTCTGAAATATAGATCCTAGTACCATGTTACAGAGTTCTTTTGAGAATACGAAATGCTTATACAGTTCTGAGATCTCTACTTGTTTGCTGTTTTCCCAGAACAGATCGACCTCTTTCTATACGTTCTATAAGGCAGAATATGGAAAGTGCTAAATGAATACGGTCAGAGAATTCTCCACGCCCTCAAGGAGACAGGAGGCGTGGATGAGGGTTCTGCAGTCCAAGGGGTGGGCTGGAGCTGAGGCAGGACATGTGGGTGCGATGTCACTAAGCAGGCAGAGGGAGAGGGCATTCCTGACAGCAGGTGTGGGTCACGCCAAGGCATGAAGACAGAAATGCATGAGGCATTTTCAGGGCAAAAGATTAGGAAGTTTTAGATATGACTGGTTATGGGGATCTTGAACAGCAAGCCAACTAAGAGTTTGTGGAAGAGGGACAACTAGCTGGAGTAAAAAATCACACGCCTCTTTTTCTCCTCTACTCCCCCCCTTCTCTGCGTCATGTTCAGCAATTCCAGCTTTTCCTTGCACTCTGTTTCTGTAAACAACTTGAAGAAGTCAGGGCTGCAAAAAGGGATTTTTGTCTGCATTTGTATGGTCCCTGTGAAGCTTTTCAGACTGTTAGATGGTGACCCTAATGAACAGGCAAAAGGTCAATTGAGTTTATAAGACCAGCAAATCCAGAGAGTGTGGATAGTGGTGGGGAAAACAATGAGTGGCTAATAATGGGGATGGTGAGGATTAGGATAGAGAAAAGCGAGTATCGTGGAAATAAGTAAGAAGTGCAGTGAAATATGGGGAAAAAATTGATTGGTGGAGCAGGGTCTCTGATACGTGTAGCTAAAAACTGGAGTCCGTTCCTGTTGTTGGTTTGAGAATGGGAAGGCATCTGTTTTTCTGTTGTAAACAGTGGTTAAGGTGACCCAGGGAGGTGGTGAAGGCTGTGGTTCTACTTGGCTTAAGGTTTTGTTATGTAGAGGAAAGAGTGATTTTAAACATAATTAATACCAAATCACAAACTCACACTTGCAAATGTTGGTTGTAATCCAGATTTTGTTTTTGCTGCTGATTTGGAAAGAATCTTTGGAGAAATCTATTTAGAACGTTTAAGTGTTATTTTATGGAGCCCACTTTGGTGTCACAGCTTAAGGTACTAAGGTACTTAAAGGTACTAAGAAGGAGGTTTTACAAATGGGCCGTGCTGAAAGGGCATATTTTATGTGCATTTGAATTCAAGAGAAGGGAACCAAAAATTGTGTTGCCTGGGTAAAGATTTTGAGAGTTAAATGGGAATTTGGCAAACAAAGGGNGGGGAGTGGGAGAGGAAGAAGCAGGCTCATAGTGGAGGAGCCTGATGTGGGGCTCGATTCCATAACGCCGGGATCACGCCCTGAGCCGAAGGCAGACACTTAACGACTGTGCCACCCAGGCGCCCTGAAAGCCAGCTTTTCTTAAGAATGGGGAAGGAGGGGCACCTGGGTGGCTCAGTCGTTAAGCATCAGCCTTCAGCTCAGGGGGTGATCCCGGCATTCTGGGATCGAGCCCCACAGCAGGCTCCTCTGCTGGGAGCCTGCTTCTTCCTCTCCCACTCCTCCTGCCTGTGTTCCCTCTCTCGCTGGCTGTCTCTCTCTCTGTCAAATAAATAAATAAAATCTTAAAAAAAAAAAAAAAAAAAGAATGGAGAAGGAATTCGGTATAGCCTATCCCGGAAAATGTTCTTTTCATACTAGACTTTAAAAATTTTATCAAGTTATCAAGTTGTTTAAAAAAAAAAAAAACCTGTCTAAATACTGAAGCACTTCTACGCTTTGAGTTAAAAAAGAAAAAGAGAGAGACTGGAACTCTGTTTCTATGGAGGGTTGTGTGGCTAAAAAAGATTTCTTGTAGTTACACGGGCATGAAAGCTACATGGTTTCAGACCTGTGGATATGACTTTCTGAGAGGACCATGGCCTCCAATTAGAAATGATTTTTGTGGTGGGATCTGACACATAATTTAGAAGGATCATGCATTCTCTGTTTCTTACTAATGGGATCATATACAATGACAGCAGAGAAGAAAGTAAACTTTTAGACTAAGTCTGTTAATGCTTATAAATTTAGAGCAAAAGAAATATTTCCAGAAGGACTGCTTTTGTATATGGATACCCAGTTACCAATTTTATACACATTTTATACATGTATGCAGCTTGAACTATTTCTTCCAGCTGTCATTTGCCAATTCAGACTATGATAATCTTGGTAAGATACAGCCAGCCAGGTGGCTACATTTTCCTAATCTTGCCTACATTATGGTCGTGCTGCAGACCCTGTGTCATGGTTTTTTGGCTGAGGTAGGTCTAGCTTTCTAGAAGTCAGCTAACATGGTTTTACATAATCAAGAGAGTAGCCTTTTTGGAGATTGGCACTGAGCAGTTGAGGGCAGGAAGGGAATCCTGAAGTTTCTTGGGAGTATTGCTCACTGCCGCAGGGAAGAGGTGCTCTAAATGAATGCCCAGGAAATGCTTGAGACTAGAAGTCTCGTAGGGCAGTGTATACTTTATTCTGCCTCTCTTGACCAAACTATTCACTAGCTCTATTGCTGAACTACTTTAGGAACGCAAAAGGAACAACAGGCACTAAAGGGACCATCATCACCAAGACTGGACCTTGAGGCTCTCTGGCTGACATAACATTTCTCTTCCTGTTGGAACAATTGGCAACCATATCCTGGCTGATTGGAAGTGGTGGGATGGTCGTTTTTAGGGGGAAGGCGGAGGTTATATGTAGGTTCTTGCCCCCCCCTCCACCCCCATTATCTTCATTGCTGGGTACTAGTAACATAGCTCAAGATATAATGGAGCCCTGTTTAAACTTCTAATATTGAGAAACTGACTTTGATTATTCAAGAC
This sequence comes from Ailuropoda melanoleuca, assembly GCF_002007445.2. Lineage (NCBI taxonomy): Eukaryota > Metazoa > Chordata > Mammalia > Carnivora > Ursidae > Ailuropoda > Ailuropoda melanoleuca. Next base: position 114,393,001 of record NC_048220.1, on the reverse strand, counting down.
TTGTTAGGGGGGAAAAGAACCATGTGTCATGTTCTGTCTAAAACTCCTCAGGCACCATCAAGCATGGATGGATATATCTGAAACTGGCAGTATCCAGGAGGCGAATCCTAGAAACCTAAGTGTTCATTCAGCACTCTGTCTTCTTACATTTGCTATGGTGAAGTCAGACAGTTCTGAGCATAGCGTAGCAGGAACGGGAGGATAAGAGAGAAAACTTACTGCCTTATATACAACTTATGTATCACAGACTGATCCTTAGACAGGTGGATGACATCCTCAGGCAGAATTTAAAAGTCTAATAGAGAGTCTTCTTGAAATGTTGGATTTTTATTTCTGATCATTGTCTTTTATGGATGAATGAACTACAATGAAGGTATTCGCTTGCGCTATAAAAATGCATTAGTTCTTTTGTAGTGCTCAACTATCAGAGCCAAACTTGTAGTGGTTGGAATTAAGTTTCTGACTTAGCGTCCCCTTTGGATAAGTGATGAAAGCTCCCACGTCTTGGTGTTTCTGAGTGTTTCTTGATGTTTCTGCATCTCTGCTATCTCACGGGGTACTCTGCCTGCATCCACATTTTATTGTTTCACGGGTGTTGAACTAAATGACACATCTCCCAGTTCCTGCTTATTTATTTGAGGAAGAAGATACATTACATTTATAAGGTGCAGATATTGCTTGAAGGCTTGTTACTTTTATAGGCAAGCAAAAAAGAGAAGAGAAAATAATGGGTAGAAGGAGAGTATGGTATGCCCATGTCACATTCAGGGCACTCCATCTACTGAGTACTTACAGACCGTCTAATAAGTACTTCCAGGCACCTTGCATGTGCTGGGAGATGTACACACAGAAAAAGAATGTAGCAGTCAGCTCCTTTGAGAGTGACATGGTGTGGCTACAGAGTAAATATAAATTTTCTTCCCTGTCCATCCCCTCAGAGACTTATGAATTATTTATCAGCTAATTTTTCCACCAAGATTACAATCATCTCACCTGTTGCCTGCCAGCCTAGTAGATTATTAATATTGGTTACTCTGTTTATTTGCATATTTTCCTTATGTATGCTATTCATTCTGTGTGTATTAAACACACACATACACACCGCCTCCTATTTATCCTCTCTTATTTTTCTTCTAGACGGCTTTTTGTCACTGCCCTATTACTATGAGATCAGAAAAAAAAAAAGTGCACGTGCTTCAAAATTAGCCCAACCCAGACATATGGGGCAGGAGGTTCATTTGGGATGGAGTAGAGAGTTGTTCATGCAGATAACTGACGCTTGTGTATATATCGTCAAATTACAAGAAGAAATATTTGCAATAGAGGAAGCATGGAAGCCTTGGCTTGTAGTGGTCTAATGGAGGTGATGCTCAGAGATATATAGCTCTCTCTGTCTTCATTATATAGGAGATTATGCTGGTGATTCCATTTCTTGGTACAGATTAGTTTGGGGGCCATCAACAAGCTTTCCTGAAGATCGAGTCAGTCCTGTCCATGTTTGCCTTTACTGTGTGCACAGATCCACTCCCGACAGCAGTCTGTCTGCTAATTCACCAGTGCTTCTACCAGTTATGTCAAGGAGGACTGATGCTTGGTGAATGCCCTCTTCTTATGAAATAAATAAAGGAAGAAAGGAAGCACTCCCGATATCTGGCCAGCTATGATTTAGCCCTTGGTAAAGAGTTATTACAAGTTGAGATGGTGCCAGGCTGTTCCTGTGATTCATCTCTTCTCTTGTCAAGACCAGTTGAGGCAACGCAGTCAGAAACCTCCCTGCTTTGTGAAGAGGTACTTTATGTCGGAAGGGGAAGCATATGCACAAAAATAATTAGGCATTCTGAGTAGAGAGAATTCATTCTTCTTGATTAGCAGTTTCTGCAAGTTAAGGTCAAACGTATTCTCAATTAATTCAATGTGCCAGGCTTCTTCAGCATTCCCAATGACTTTTTCTCTCTTCAAAGGTCATTTAGCAAACTGGACCGATTATTTTCCTCAAATCTTATTGCACAGCGAAGGGCGTGTGGAGAGTGTAAAGCCAGATCTGACGGATGCATCTACATCGAGGCGCAGATCTGGGCCTGTGCCTGATCTTGACGTGTCATGTGGAAATCCATGTGCCGTGTTGTGGGAGCCTAGTTTCTGGAAGTTGAGCCAGTATTATTTGGCTGGTGAGGTTCCTAAGTGTCAGGTATGCCTTGTCCAACAGAATATCAGTTGCAGTTGTTGAAGGACAGATTGCCTTCTGGACAGTTGGCACCCGTGGGTGGTTGAACACCCAGAAGACTCATTTGCTCTCATCAATCATTTTCATCCATAATTTCTCCCCTTAGGTGAAGCATTGGTCCCACTGTAGGACATATTAATTTTCACATTCCGTTTTACTCCAGTATGATCTCTTTGTAATTTCACTAATTTTACCTTGTTTCTTTGTCCAAACCCCAGGTCTCTGTGGCTCAGTGGTAACATTTCAAAGCAGCTCTCACTGGGCTAGAACTAGGTAAATGTGTGGGGCCTCGTGTTTTCAGGCTGGCTTTTAAGAGCAAAATCCGTAGCTTTTTTTCTTAGATTATGGGTCTTCCTAGGAATTTTAATCCAGTTTCTTCAATTTATGAATAAAACAGTCAAGGACCACAGTGGTTGAGTGATCATCTAAGATTGCTCAGCCAGTTGGTTGTGGGGCTGGGATTGAAACCTAGTCTCTTGGGACGATGCTTTGAACAAGACCCCAAGTGACCTTTCGCTCTGTCGCATGTGCAGATGTCCCATAATAGTATTTCCTTTTCATCCTCCACTCCTCAGGCCTCTGGGTGTGATTTTCTTCCTTGTCCTACTTCCTACCCGGAGCTTGTCAGCAGCAGGATGCAGTATTGGCCAGGGGGTGGCAGAGGGTTCTGTTTCTTTGCTGTGAGAGTACTTCAGTGCCATGCAAGAAATTCATTATGAAGAAATTAAGTTGCAGGTTATCCCAGCATCTCCAAGGCTTATCTTTCAGGAACAAGAACAATTTACTCCCATGTTTCCATTCCCTTTAAACTCTTCCTCTAAGCTTTAAAATCCCCACTGAGAGAGGAAAAAAAAATTATGCATATACGTATGGATGAAATACCAGTAAATCCAGAATCTCCTCCTTGACAGAAGTCTGATTTTAAGCCCTAGCCGGTCTTTCCTTCAAACTTTTTAAAGCTCTTGTTATCTAAGATTTCAAGGTTTATAAGAGTAGGCAGAACAGCATAAGGAACCCTCGAATATCTATTAGCCAGCTTCATGGCCAATCTTGTTTCCTCCAATTTCCCCCTCCTGAGTTATGTGGAAGCAAATTCCAGATATCATTTCATGTTATGCATTAGTATTTCAGTATAAATCTCTAAAAGATGAGCATGTTTCCCTCTTTTTTCCCAGCTTTGTTGAGGTATCATTGATACATAAAATTGTCAGATATTTAATTTGCCCGGTGAAGGGATTCCCTCATCTAGTCAACGAACGTAGCCATCACCTCCCTTAGTACAAGATAAGCATTTTTAAATCCTTGAATGTACATACTGTTCAAATTACAATTGTCTCAAATGTCATAATTTTTTTTCATAGTTTGAATCAGCCTCCAAGTAATATCCACATGTTACAATTCATTGTAAATCTTGAAGTCCCTTTTAATCTGTAGGTTCCAAATCTCTCTCTCTCTCTCTCCCTGCCTCTTTCTATCTGCAATTTATTTGTTGAAGAAACTGAGTTGTTTGAAGAGTTTGCTCCTGTCTGCATTTTGGGGATTGTTGCCCTATGGTATCCTTTGATATGTTTTTCTGTCCTCTCTACGTTCTATAAATTGGTAATTGTATCTGAAAGTGGTGTTAAATTACTTTCTCAAGAAAATGAAAAAAATGCATCCTAATAGACAATGGAGGGTAAAGTGGAGTGGTTGGTGTGAGGCATCTGGTCAGGGCTGGCTTTTGGGAGGTGGAGCAGCGAGCCGGGGAAGTCAGGATCAAGTGAGGGCTGAAAACATAGACTCTGGAACTGGACCGTCTGGATTCCAATTTCAGTTCTGTCTCTTCTTAGCTGTGTCACCCTGGGAAAATGAAAACTTGACCTCTCTGTGCTTCAGTTTTCTCTCTGCTCGGTGAGAACAATAGTAGGTCCTGCCTCACAGGGTTATGAGGAGCGAGAGGACCAACATACATGTGTACTGTGTGCTTAGAACGTGGGCGTGACGGTAGTACTTGGCCAGTGCAGGTGTTATTCATGAATGAAGGCAGAGGGGAGCTCAGGGCGAGGAGAATACTAGAAACAGAAGTACATGGCCATGGGACCGCCAGAAGAGCAGCCTTCCTGAGAGCCATGCCAGGCCTGGTGATCCTCCGCTGACGGATTTTGGCCATTGCATTCTTCTTCTCCTCTCTCTCCACGTTCCATCCCGCGCATGGTATTTCCATGACACGAACACTTTGCATGTGAGGAGGGGAGAAAGCAAAGCATGACCACAGCGCTGAGCGGTGTTAGGGCCGGGAGTAAGGGGGCCTCAGATGACCACAGGCTGAGCGGTGTTAGGGCCGGGAGTAAGGGGGCCTCAGATGTTTGCAGGGCGTCTGTTTGGGCCTTATGTTTTGCTCCTGCTTCTACCCCACACCTCGTATCTGGCTTTTGTCCTCCTTTTGTGCTTAAAGAGTCAAAGGCTGAAATTNCCTCAGATGTTTGCAGGGCGTCTGTTTGGGCCTTATGTTTTGCTCCTGCTTCTACCCCACACCTCGTATCTGCCTTTTGTCCTCCTTTTGTGCTTAAAGAGTCGAAGGCTGAAATTCTTTTTTTTTTTTTTAAGATTTTGNACAGAGACAGCCAGCGAGAGAGGGAACACAAGCAGGGGGAGTGGGAGAGGAAGAAGCAGGCTCCTAGCACAGGAGCCTGATGTCGGGCTCGATACCAGAACTCTGGGATCACGCCCTGAGCCAAAGGCAGATGCTTAAGGACTGCGCCACCCAGGTGCCCCGAAGGCTGAAANTTTGACAGAGACAGCCAGTGAGAGAGGGGACACAAGCAGGGGGAGTGGGAGAGGAAGAAGCAGGCTCCTAGCACAGGAGCCTGATGTCGGGCTCGATCCCATAACGCCAGGATCACGCCCTGAGCCAAAGGCAGATGCTTAACGACTGCGCCACCCAGGTGCCCCGAAGGCTGAAATTCTTAATGGTGTTTCCCATTCATGCATTCCTTGGTGTGGTCCACAGATTATTTTCTTTTCTTGAGTATTTATCTTTACCTTTCTATGCAATCAGCTTGCGCTCTCTGCCTTTGCAATAATCTTGGAACATATGAGTCTTTGGCTTTGCGTGATCGGCACTGTTTCCAATGTTGTAGGAATGCCGGCCTCTCCTGTTTCATTCCTTTCTCTCTGTTGGTCTTTACTTCAAGCTCTCTGGTTGGTTTCATGGTGATGGTCATTGGTGAGAGAGTCTTACCCATTGCTGAAGGTTTCTTGTTTAATTTTGCCTGCTGAAAGCAGCGATTGCCAAGCTACAGGCCACCTGTTTTTGTAAATGGGACTTAATTGGAACAGAGCCACATCCATTCCTTCATGTCTTATCAATGGTTGCTGTCTCACTAAACAGCAGAGATGAGTACTTGCAACAGAGACTCTATGGATCACAGAGCCTAAATAATATTTACTCTCTGGCCCTTTGCAGTAAAAGTTTGCTTATGGCTGTTTGAAAGAGAACGAAGGGATCAATTTTATATGGTGCCGAAGAACTGCTGGCTAGAAAAGAGAAATTGTGGAATTCTCGAATTTTCTTAAAGAGTGGGAAACACCGGAAAAGTCTCTTGTTCACAGGTGCCTTACCTGCACTTCGGTGTGAAAATGTGTATGCTTGTAATTGGGGAAAGGAATGACAGGCCTTCTCTTTGTATGAAGGTCTCTAAGCTGGAGGTCATACGGTGGAGTTCTTTCCCTTTTTACTTTTCCATTTTCCATAATTGCCTTAAGGGATGAATGTCTTGGGCTGCAACGGGATTTGGGATACTTCATGATGGTTGCTTTCTCTCAGATATTCTTAGGTTCTGTACTGAGCAAGGGCTGTATATTCTCTCTGCTCCAGCCTGGCGAGGCCCAGTCTGCTACTTACCTTGGGTTCCTATGGCTCACCTTGAAGGGAATCTCTTTTACTTGCCTTGGGCCTTGTTTACTCAGTAGTATCTACGCCAAAAATAACACTTTATACAGAGGCCGACCTTGAAAGCGTCAGCTGGGAATAAGCCAGTCTGGCTTAACTTTCCCTTGAGTCTGGAGATCTAATTTGGAAGGGAAAAAGGAGTGATTTGTTAATTGAGGCAATTTGAGGCACATATTGTCTCATTTAAACACCCATAAAAAACCCTGCAAAGGAGGTAATATGCTTTAGGAAACTGACACTCATTAAAAATGAAGTAAATTGAAAAGTTCCCCTGCTCTAGAATATAGTCTCTATCAGCAAATGCCGTGAGCTTCTTCTTGCCTTCTGTTCCATAATCCTTACTGGGTTGCCATCCTCTTCCTCACTCTCATGAAATGTCTGCTAGAGATCCAAGCACCATCTTTCCAGGCAAGAAGAAGGTGAAGGATAAGGGACCAAAGGTACTGAACAGACAAGCTAGCCACATCTGTTCTTCCTCAATGTCCTACTTGGGGATTTCAACTTGCATCTCATTCGTTTGCATCATAGGGCCATCCTTTTCTGCAAGGGAACCTGAAAATGTGCGGTGTTGTTTTGTTTTGTTTTAAGCTAGGCACATTGCCACTCCCATAAAAATATATTCCTTAGGTACAGTGGAGGGGGAGAAATGTTATTAAATAGACGGTGTACAATCTTTTGTTTCCAGAGGTCAATCTGATACATGGAACGATTAAACATTTCTGGTCTAAACTCTTCTGGATCTTGCTTTTCCTCATTTCAAATGAATTTGCTAGAATAGACGTTATTGCCCCTCTGTAATTTCCTGGTACAGGACAGAGATCCAACAGATAGAATTAATTCCTTCTGGCTTCCATGCTGAAACAAGACACATGCCAGTGAGGAGTGGCGACTGTTTGATGTCCTCAGCCAAATGTGGGGAGGCGTGATGACGTTCCAAGTCCTCTAGCTGCGTATTAGCAACAGGTGTCTGTGTAGACCAGCCAGCAGTCCCTTTGGTGAGGGCACGGGGAGGCCACTTGGAGCTGCTGGATGGCATCAGCTTGCAGAGACAAACGTAGCATATGCCGGGGCGCTCGCGGGACGGAAAGCTCAGCGCCCTCCAGGTGACTCCTGCTCAGTCAGCACTTAGCTTTCATCTTACAGTCGCCATTCCCTGTGGCTTTTTTTGATCGCCCGCCCACATGGCCCAGGCCTGGGTGAAACCTGCTGTCAGGAGAAGAAATAGTCTTGTCTCCAAAATGTAAACACTCACGTGGGTAGTTTTCCCGTTCATGTTGATGAGGAAGTGCTCTAAGGGGAGCAGTTCTCAAATGCGTGAGTCTTTGCCCCATACCTGGCTCCCCGCAACAAAGTCCTTTCTGTGTTTGGGGGGTGGGGGTGTTTTAGTTTGGATTTGGTTTTCTGTTAGGCAGAGAGCCTCAAGAGAACAGTGTGTCCCAAAAAAACAAGAATTTCAGCCTGCAAAGAAAAACAGAATCTACCCTGCTTGGTCACCTGAGGGAATCCACCAGCTCAGGAGAGCGGGACTTTGATGTCGCTCTGTAGAGGGGGCTAAAACAGTGGCTGGGCTGTGACTGGACCCTCGTTTAGAAGGAGGAGGGAGGGGATTATAAAACAAAAAGCCAGGAGTGTAATGTGGTGCAGAGGTTACAAACTCGGAAAGCCTATAGCATCTTGGCAGGGAACATAAGGGTGTCAAATGAGCCAATGGCGTGCAGGCAAACATGTGTCCCTTCTGGAGAAATGATTGCCACAGAGGAATGTTCTAACTCCCTTCTTCCTTTCCCGTCTCCTTCCTTCCCCTTCCCTTCCCTGAGAAGCCATAAATGTGGAGCTTTGTGTGAATAATCCAGTTCGTTAGTGCTGACGGCCAAGGTTGCCCCTAGCTCATTTGGCTCCTTCGTCCAAATTAGGAAATGCCCCCCCCCCCACACACAGGACCCATGGCCGTGGAAGTCAAGTGCAGGCTGAATATCAACCCTTGTTTGCCTCTTGGCTGAGCCTTTGTGCCAGGCACAAGCTGCCCGACTTTAAGATTTTATTTTATTATCTTTTTAAAGTAAACTGTACCTCCAACATGTGGCTCGAACTCACAACCCTGAGACCAAGAGTCTCATGCTCCCCTGACTGAGCCAGCCAGGCTCCCCACCAGCTACCCAACTTTAGACATGGCCCCAAAAGTTATGTTTTGTTTGGTTCACATAATATTTATATTACGGCTTACATTTAGCCCACGGACTGTCATTTTGCAGCCCCCAAGGTTGTGGTTAAAACAAAGCTCTGGGCTCCCACTGCCCAGGTTCCGTCATTTAGGCAAATTAGTCAGTATTTCTCTGCCTCAGCCTCCTTTGTCTGTAAAATGGGTAAATACTTGGAACTCCCTAAGGGTTATTACAAGGTTGAAATTAAATAATGCATGAAATGCACTTAGCCATTCAGAGTGTAGCTAACAGTCAGCCTTGGGACGTGTTAGTTAATATCAGAATCACGTAAAATAACAGACTTTGCACATTCATCGGCCTATCTCTGCAAGTCAAGTTTTGTTGAAGTCACAGCATCTGATGTGGATGAGAGAGTGCATTTCAGACCTTCAGGATTTCTTCCGATTTCTACAGAAAATGCTGGTGCTGTTTCTCTGGTGACCTTGTGAAGGCAGGGAGCTTAAAATAGCGTTACTTACCAGTTGGCCTGTTAGGGCCACAAGAACCTTAGTGAAGTAAACACTTTGCTTGAACCACTGTCTCTGGCTCTCTGCATAAAGCAGTTACAACTGACATCCATAATGGGATGTCTTAAAACCATTAAGAAAAGATTAAATTTAGTATCATCTGTTGCGAAAGGCACCGGTGTGTGGGATACACCGTAGAGTAATTTACACGGAGAACAATTTAGAAGTGTTGCCTTTAAAAGGCACGTGCTCAGTTACTTGAGTTCATTTTCTAAACTGGCTCCTTCTCTTGGGGCCGGGCCAGAGAGTCGGTACTCTGTCATGAAAAACAGTCACAGTTGTTTACATCTGACGGGCACCACACTCTGCATAAAAGCTCCACTCCCATCACCAAGACTATACTGAGAAGAGAGTGTTAACTTGATTCTGACTCCAGTGAATCTGTGGTTGGTTGCAAGGATTTGGGTTGAAATGAGACAAAGTTGCTCTGGTAGATCCAATCGTATCAAAATGTCCAATAATGTTTTTTAAAGAAGAGGCAGCCATCAGCTTCCTTTATAACATGACCAGAAAAGGGCATCCAAGAAACAGTTTAGTCCTACCTACAGCTAAGTTAACTCTTCTCTCATTTCATTAATATCTGAGCTTCCCTAGAACGCTCATTGAGCCCCAAACAGATACGAAGACTGTCTGTGAGACTTGAGAAGACAAGGATTGCCCCAGGGATTCCATTCTTATCTCCTTCACACAGACGTGGCCGGGCTGTCATCACTCTGAAGCTCCGCTCTCTAGACCTGGCTTTCTCAGTCTTGCCACTGTTGACATTTTGGCTGGATAATTCTTTATTGCAAGACTGCCCTGCACACTGTAGGATGTCCAGTAGCAACCCTTATCTCTACTAGCTGCTAGTAACACACACACACACACACACACACACACACACACACACACACACACCCAGCTCCCTGCAACTTCTGACAACCAAAAAAGTCCCTGACATTGCCAAATGCCACCTTGGGGAGATCTTCCTGGTTGAGAACCACTGCTCTAGGCTAAGAAAAGTGTTGAGATTTGTAAACACAACAGGTTTTGGGGTGGTGTGTGTGTGTGTGTGTGTGTGTGTGTGTGTGTGTGACAAAAAGGCCCTAAAGGTAGAAAAGTTTTTAAAATAAGCCGATGTGCAAGCTATATGACAAAATGCTTAGAGAAAAATCCTGTAAGGACCATGTTTGGCAAGTGGGTGACTGCTAAGCCTCATAGCAGCTTTTCCATGCCTTGTGTTAATTGCTATCAAACTAACCAGTCTAGAAGGGTGGGTTGTCATCCAGATCATCTATATCACCCTTAAAGTATTTATCTAGACTTCTAAACAGGAGTGTTGCTTGTCCATTGGCATTTCATACAAAAACTCAGTGGGTGGGAGTGAGAGGTTCATAAAATAGAGAGGGACTTCAGAGTTCACATCCACTTATGGTTTCTAGGACAAGGCACTGAGGTCCAGAGAATAGTTTGCAACATAATTTATTATGATGAACCTCAGTGATTCAGACACCAGCCTGAAATTTTTAGAACAATATAGGCACAGAATTATTATTGAGCAAAATGTTAAAAAATATACTCTTAAGTCCATTTACAAGGTTTTAGGAATTAAGAGAAACCAGAGACAAAATTAAAAATGGTTTTCACATTCAAAAAATTAAAGCTACCATCAATGTACCTTTTGGTTTAGGATCCCCAAATTTATATTTGTTTTCCCTTTATAACACATGATTGCACAGTATCAACCAGCTGGGAATGGTTGATTTCCATTAATTTGCCTTATCATACTTATAAATCATGTCTACTAATTATTTGGAACTTGAAAAGAATTATGGCTTAAAATTGATTTGTCCTTAAGTCAGACCAAATATTCCCATGATCTCTCTTCCCACCTCCATGCAGCATTATCCTCTTCATGCAGATTATAATTCTAAACTAAGGTGATGTGAATGAATGCATCACATTGGTACAGGATATCTAGCCCTATATCCAAATTTCTTTCAAAATTGGAGGAATACACAGTATTCTATAGAGAATATGTAGTATTCATGTTTTCTCCATGTGGTCAGCTCCTGATCTAAAGGAGAAAGAGTAAGCAGGAAAATTATCAGATTCAGATAGTGTTCAACTGGAATATGAGAACATCCCCGAAGGAAAGGTGCAACGTGTTCTGGTATGTACAAGTTTTGATTACAAGGTGTACTCTTGCTGCTTGCTTGTTGTGGTGCCCCAAGCTCTGTCTAACTTTAGTTTGTGATGACCAGGGTCTCAGAAACAGAATTCTTCAAGGTCAGGTGCAGATCCAAGTTTTCTCCTGCCATGCTCCAAATATCTCCCTGTGCCCAAACAATAAAAGGAAAGCTTTCTCCTATAATGTGGTATAAAGGTTGTTCAAAGACATGAGGAAATGCCTTTGACCTCTTTTGGACCTCACGGATAATCTCATTCAAAAATCGGCACAGTATCAAAATAGGAAATGTGCTAGTAGAATAAGCACATGATTTGCTTAAAATAATGTTTCTTTGGCGGGGAGGTGAGTGTTGGAGATGCAATCTATTCCAGATTTTAAGGAGAGAGGTGATTGAAAGAGATGTGGTATTTTTACCTAAAACGTGGTAGACTACACTGTCTCTTTTGGCAATGATGTGAAATGAAGAATCCCTTTGAAGACTGGTAATGCATTTAACAAATACTGAGAGGCTGTTATGAGCTAGTCACTTATAGGTGGTAGAGATTACACAATGAACAAAACAAAGTCGTTGTTTACATTTAGTGAAGGGAGACCATCAATAAACAAATATATGACTTGTCACATAGAGATGAGTGCTATGGGGAAAACTAAAATAGGGTAAGAGGATAGGTGGAGCAGATTGACCAAAAAGTTGGTATTTTATATGGGATCATCAGGGAATTCCTCTCTAATAAGGTGGCATTTGCTCAGAGAACTAAAGGAAATAAAACAGAGAGCCTTATGGGTATCTGAGGGAAGAAATCAGAAACTGTTATAAATGTTCCAACAGAAGATTTATTAGGACTCAGAATAGCAGGCCTCTCTGTGCTTTGAAGGAAAGGAGGGGAAGACAAAAGGGGGAGCTTTGGGAAAGCAGTAGGGATACACTGAATATATCCACCAAATTTATATACAGCACTGATTAGACAAACCATAAAATTGAATTATGTGTTCGTCCATCTTTTACATGGTTTTCTATATAAGACCCATAGTCCTGTTAAGCATCATGGTCTTTTGTACAAACCGAGTTATAATGAACGTGGGATTGTCTTTTTGAGTTACCCTGCAAAGCTTAGACTAACTCAAAAGGCAATAGTTCATATACATTGCCCAGGGTAGATGATGCTATTAATATGGGCTGGGAGGTAATAAAACCAGATTGTGCCTCATTGTGGACCCCTCATCCATTTCACCAGATTTTATGCCTGATTTTTAATGTGAAGAGATCTTCCTCAGCAGGGCAGTTTCAAGGAGGAAAAGCAGAAGAGTATAGGCAAAGATCCCATGTTAGCTGGCTTCACATTGCCTTTACATCTGTCAGATGACCCACCTCATCCTGGTCTTCAGTATGAGCAAAATGTTCTTCTAAAGGGTGTGACATCTTCTCCAGGCCAAGCAAGGATGCCAAGGACTTCCATCATATCACCTTTCCAAGAGCCTTTTAGGAAATTCTTACCTTATATTCTGCATCTCATTATCTCAAGAGTGGTTTTATTCTCCTTAACTGTGAAAAGAAGCATTAGTGAACTCTGCCCCTTTCAGCTAAGAATTGCTCCAGGTTTTTGAATGCCTACATGAAATGGGGCAACGTGCGCCAGTTGGATGTGGTTTCCCTGTTCTCAAGGACAATCAGATTTCACCTACGCACCTCCCAGACTTGCTTTGCCTTCAGGATTGTTGAGCATGTGTGTTGGGGAGTTGTTGACTGTTAAAGAAAGCAGGACTGGCATAAGACCAGCAGGAAAATATGCTGAAATTCTGCCTCGTGGAGCTGAAGAGAATTGCCGTTCAAGCCCAATCCTTGGACTGATGAATCAAAACTGATTAAAGCAGCAAAGAAGTTCTTCCTCAAAAGGGATGGCATCCAGACGCAAGTCATTACTTGAGCAATTTTGTCCACAGTGTGTGAGTTTCAAGGGCTTCAGTGTTTATGGTTTTTTGCTTTTACAAGTCAATATAAAAAACTTTTTTCATGCCCTCCAAAAACATTTCTTGAGCATCTACCCAGGGTCCGGTCCTATGCCATACATGTTCAAAAGAATTCAGCAATACCATCCTTGCACTTGTGGAGTTAATCATTTTATTAAAAAGATAAGACTTCCACCTGGAAAAAAAATAATTAAAAAAATAAAAAATAAAAAATCCAAGAAGGAGCAAGTGAGAAGCCAAGCAAGAGGCATTAGCTCAGTGAAGAGAGTCCAGGCTTTGGACTCAGGTAGACCTGGGTTTGGATCAGTACTTTAATCAAGAGTGTGCCTTGTGAGATTCACTTATCCTGCATGGACCTCAGCTTTTTCTCCTGTAGAATGGAACGATAATACCCATTCCACTGTCACATTGGATTGCTGTGGTGACTCAGTAATTTACACAGAAAGCAATTAGTATAGGGCCTAACACATAGGAAGCACTTATTATCTAACCAGACAAATAGGAGATCTGGGCTCTAGTTTTGATTCTGCAGTTATTAGAGAGCTTTGGTAAGTCACTTGGTCGTACCATATGTGTCGATCATCTATAAACTGAAGGGAAAAATCTCTGGACATTGTGTTTTACTTCCAAAATCCCACGATATTTTGTTTTTGTTTTTTTGTTTGTCTTTTTTTTTTTTTAAAGATTATTTATTTATTTTTAGACAGAGAAAGAGAGCGTGTGCAGGGGCACACATGTGAGCAGGGGGAGGGGCGGAGGGAGAGGGAGAGAAGCAGGCTCCCCACTGAGTGTGGGGCCTGATGATGCGGGGCTTGATCCCACAACCCTGAGATCAGGGCGAAAGCTGAAATCAGGAGTCGGACACTTGATGAACTGAGCCACCCAGGTGCCCCATTACTTTGAACTGAAATATATTGGGTAAAAATCTCAGTGGCTGCCTCCTCTTTGTAATGCTAATGCTAGTAAGAAATCGTAAATATTTACAGAGGACTTGCTCTGGAGCCAAGAGCCATATGGGTTCTTTACTTTCTTTGTTATTTATTCCATGTGACATTCTCAGTAAGTTAGATAATCTTGTTCTGTTTCCTATCTTCTAAGCCATATTTTATCCAGTTTAATATTTCTTAAGTCAGGATACATTATATAATAAGTATATTTAATGTGGTAATTTTTTTCCCCAAAAGCCATTTCTAAGTGAGATAAGACATCTCATAATTGGTGGTATCTGTGAAGCAAGGAAATGAATTTTTTTTTCCTGTATTTTGGATGATAAAGCTGGGTCTTAGGTAAATTTACATGCCCAAGATTAATGAAGTAACAAAGGCAAAGCCAGAATTTGAACTGAGATTTGTCTGGTTTTACTCATTTTACCATACTTCATAGTAGCAAATGGTTTAAAAAGTTGCCAACGTGTAAACTTTGTTCTCTTCCTTTTCCATAGCAAAACATTTCTGATCCATCACTAGATCGAACTGTAGGTTGCCTGCTTATTAATTCTTAACAAAAATACATTTTTAGTCTTCCTAGCCAGACTTTATAGACTGTGTATCCTGCACAATGAAATGTCAACGTCTATTTCATGGTGATATTGGTCAGTCTGAAAAGTTATTTTCCTTAAGATAAGAAACTAGTGGCTCCTAGATCTCTTTTAGTAATTTCACCCTGACCTGAGTTCAGCTGGGTAATGGCAGCAGATTTTTTCCCTAGACTTTCAGCATCCTAGGTCCTTACAAGGAAATAGGGATGTAGTCATTACCAGTTGATTATTAAGCAAAATCATTGAAAAATGACAGCAGTATTCTTTGACCTCAGTCTTTACAGCTGAACTGCTAATCTTGGATAAATATAAGATTGCGTTACTAATCTATCGACATTTAGTACAAATTAGCTATCAAATGGGCCAGTTGTTACTGTTGAAGACTTTTTTGAAGTATATTAAAATTTTTATTCCCTGTGTTTCTTTCTCCGAAACAGAAGCTTAGGGGCTTTTATTAGGAGAACCTCTCAATCTAATAACCAGCTATCTACGGTATCAAATCAGCTCTGTTGTCAAAATGATTATAGTTTCAAGGTTAATAGGGAAAGATTTTAACACAGGGTAGCCATTCACCTTTGTAGACCTTTGTGGTGAACGGTCACCTTTGTAAGTATCCTTTGATTCAGGAAGTGAAACTTTTAATGAAAAGAGGTATTGGTCGAGCAGTTCCCTGTTAAGTCATTCTGAGGTTCTTGAAGGAAGGGTGTGTGTGTCTCTACTTCTAACAGGAACATAGGTGTTAGCACATTCACCTAGGCTGACTGACCGAGTGAATGAATGAGCATCTTACATAGGTTTGGGATTTGGTTTTCCTTCCTCTGTCTGGCAGCTTCAGCACTTTCACCAGCTTGAAAGGGAACAAAAACATCTTCAAAGGAAGGGGGGAAAGATATCACTGCGCGATGAAAAGCGCATCTATGGACGGTCATTTGCTATATGACAACTGCTTAAAGCCCACACTGGCGAACCATCCACCTGCAGCTTACCACACCCCGTATCCCATGGTTCATGTTTTAGTCCATTTGGGCTGCTCTAGCAAATACCAGAGACTGGGTAGCTTACAAACAGCAGAAATTTATGTCTATAATCCTAGAGACTAGAAGTCTGAGATCTGGGTGCCAGCACGGTCAGGTGAGGACCCTCTTCCGGGTCACAGGCCACTTTTGTCCTCACGTGGTGGAAGGGAGATCTGTGGATCTCTTTTGTAAGGGCACTAATCTCATTCGTGAGGGCTCGACTCAAAGGCCCCACCTACTGATACTGTCACCTTTGGGTGTTCGGATTTCAACATACGAATTTTGGAGAGGACACAAACATTCAAACCCTAGAATGTCATTATCATAATCGTTTGCACTTCTCTTGCTTTATCACACTCTGTCTGGCAAAATCCCACCCTAGATTATGTCCAGTTCCCCACTTCTACCGTGCCTGCAGCTGAGAGCTCAGTGACACTGGAGAAAATGCACACCATGCTGACTGGTGTGCATATCAGCGCACAACCACTAACCTCATGGAGCCCTTTGGAATGATTGGCCATGCCCTTCTTTTCCTTAGTCCTACTCCTCGAGACAACTATTTCACACCTTCTGGTTTGTCCTCAAGCCTCTAACATTTAACTTCCCACATCCTTCCTCTATGCAGATAACTAATCTTCCCATTTTACTGCAAAACCAAAGGAACCCAGAGGCAATCAGGAGGCAACCTACAAGATCCCACTACCCATTCTTGCGTCCACCCATCGATGCATCTCTCAGAATCCGTGCCCAGGTGCTATGCCTCGCTCCTGTTAACAAGAGCTGAGACAAACCTCTCCACTGGACACTTGGCTTTCCCTCTTTCTTGCCTTCTACTCAGGGATGTGACCCCAGCAATTCTTCCCTTCTCTCTTGTATTACCTATTTTCTCTCTTCACTGAATCATTCCAGCCACCATAAAAAACATGTTGCAATGTCCCCCTACTATTAAAAAATAAACATACAGTTGTTGATCCTGTGTCTTAAACCACTGCCCCATTTGTTTTTAATCCCTCTTTTCAGCACACCTCCCTGGGAGAGTTGTCTATATCCCATTGGTGATGGTGGGAGGCTAGATGGACACCGAAACTGTGTTTGGCCCTGGGGACCGTTGCTCACCCTATCTTGGTTTCTCAGTTCAGTAGTAAATCCTCAGTCTTCATCTTCTTTGACCTATTTGATCACCACCCCCCTTCTTTACTTGGTATCCAGGATGCACCACACTGTCCGGATATTCCTCACACCTCACAAGTTTTCCTTACAAGCTTTCTTTTTTTTTCTTGTTTTTTTTTGTTTGTTTGTTTGTTTCTTTTTTCTGTTTTTGCTCATTACCCCAGCCTCAGTTCCAGTGACCCAAGAACCAGGCCTTAGACCTTTTTCTGCATGTTGGGGGGGGGGTAGGTACTCCTCTGCCATCATAAGCACTTCCAACTCCCATTCCAGGCATCCAAGCCTTTGTACTAAGAATTAAAATGAAGTGCATAGGCTCTGTAGAAATCAGCATGTACTTCAGCTGCCAGTGGGTTGCTGGGATGTCCATTTTTTATAGGAATGTGAATAAGTTTACTCTTATGGCTTTAAATAATACTATACACTGAAAAGTTCAAATTAATCTTCCCCAAGCTCTGGACATGCCGAAAGTTCTATTTGAATGCTTGGCATAAGGCACTCAAAATTGTCTTTACCCAAACTGAACTTAACTGGATCATCCTTCAGTGGTCCCCACCTCAGGTGGTGACCCCGCCATCCTTCAGTTGCTGAGGCTGAAACGTGGTGGAGCTCCATTCTTCTCCATTCTTCTGCTCATTTCCCAAAGCTGGTTCATCAGCAAATCCTAGCCATTTCCCACCATCTCCACTCCAACCTTCCTGGTCCAAGCCACCGTCCTCTCTCACCTGGATTACTGCAAAGGCTCCTATTGGGTCTACTTGCTTCTACACTTGCTTGTTCCTCTCCCCTCTGATCTCCCCCCACCGCCACACACACGCACCAGTTTGTTTTCAGCACATTACATCATCTCACGCCTCTGCTCCATGCTCTCCATTGCCTCCCTGTTTCATAGTGGCCTCTAAGGCCCTCTGCGGTCTGGTTCTCTGTAATCCTTGACTTCGCTTGGGCAGACATTGGTTCATCAGCAAATCCTAGCCATTTCCCACCATCTCCACTCCAACCTTCCTGGTCCAAGCCACCGTCCTCTCTCACCTGGATTACTGCAAAGGCTCCTATTGGGTCTACTTGCTTCTACACTTGCTTGTTCCTCTCCCCTCTGATCTCCCCCCACCGCCACACACACGCACCAGTTTGTTTTCAGCACATTACATCATCTCACGCCTCTGCTCCATGCTCTCCATTGCCTCCCTGTTTCATAGTGGCCTCTAAGGCCCTCTGCGGTCTGGTTCTCTGTAATCCTTGACTTCGCTTGGGCAGACATTTCTGCTGTAGCACTCTCTGCATCCTGTAAAACTTTGTGTTCTGCAAAATGTACTCTAAAAATAACAGGGCTTATGGGAAAATTTGGATTGGAGCAGACCTCTCCTATCTTACATAACTTAAAACCTCTAGCACTAAGCAAAGCAGTGAGGGATAGCTTGGGAGAGCTGGGCGGGGGGGGGGCACATTTCTGGGGAGATGGGGCTGGCGTGGGTGCTCATTCTGAATGCTCTTAAATGGAGCTGAAATCACTCCAGCCTGTGCAGCCGCCAAGCTGAGGGCTTTCTCCTTCCTGCTAAGATTAGAATTCCACTCCTATTCTGGATCCTTGGGCCTGTGAAAACTCTTCTTTCCATCTTATACCGACACGATCCTACTACCAAGAGTCTGTGAGCTAATTGCTGTTACAGAAACACATGTTGTAACAGAACAGCCTGTCCTCACTTCCTGTCATCTTGGCTCTTTCTCAGATGTGCCGGGCAAGCGCCTACCTTAAGGCTTTGCGCTTGCTCTTCTCCCCACCTGGAGTCCTCTTCCTCCTGGAATCCTCTGGATTTCTTCATCTCTTTCAGATCTCTCTTCAGAGGTTTCCTTCAGTGTCAGCTTCCCTGACAGCTCATTTAAAAGCACAACATTCACACCCCCCTCCGGACATTCTTCCCTGCCTGTCATTGTGTATTTTTCTCCATAGTACTTATCACCTGATACATATTACTCATTTATTGCCTGAGTGTATAAGCTCCGTGAAGGCTGAAGGCAAGGCTTATGCGGTTTTTATTTTATTTGCTTCCTTTGTTTTTCTCTGCTGTATCTTCAGTGCCTAGAGCATGGCCCAGCATGTGCAAGGCATTTCATAAATCATTGTGGAATGAATGAAACTCAAGTTCCTTTAGAACTCATCTGAATTTCCTCCTTACCTAGAGAATAGTCCATCTGCCTTTATTTCTTTTCCAATTTTGTTTGTGAAGATATTTCATGAATGTATATGTGTATATTTATACTTACATATATTCATTTATATGTGTGTGTGTAGCTGTGTATGTATATATGTGTGTGTATATGTGTAAAGGTGTGTATGTGTACATACACATATATACATACACACATATATATGTATAAGCGAACTATCAATATTCGTTTCTGCATGTTTTTCTACAGCAAAACTTACTGCGTATCCAAATCCTTTAGGGCCCTACACTTGGATAACAGGCTGCCCATTGGCCACTAGCTGTATAAGACTATTAATTAATAAAAGTAACAGAACAAGTAAATTCTCCATAATAGTTTTTGATTTGAATTAAAAGCTCCGACATACCCTCTTCCCAGGTCTCTCTTAGGCCCCTTCTGCCAGTTCTGATTCATCTCTCGACTTGTAGTGGTGTCACCCCCGCCAAACATTTTTTTCCCCCTTAAGCTTCTCACTTTGGTGTCCTGAACTCATGGCTCTGGGAGGGAAAAAAAATGTTTAATGATCAAGGAAATCGGGTTGACTCAGAGAGATCCTTAGCGAGGTTTCTGATGAGAACAGTACCCCGCCGTAAGCTTACATTTCTCACTCTGCCGTGGACAGGTTGTGTGTCACTGCAAGTTATTCCCCATTTCTGCATCTCAGTAGACTAATTGAGCCACGTTTCGATGATCAAATGATTACTAGAGACCTAATGCTTTAAACGACAGCACCAAAGTACCTCTTTGGTGAGATTTCAACTGTGTAGGGGCAATTATTTGGGCGAAAAATGCCCGCTTAACCTCTGACATCATATTTCCCAGGGTCGAAATAAGAGGTACGTGGGCTTCTTCTCCCATTGTATCCAAGTGACTTTGTGCGTTACCTAGTTTGTAGCCTTCTCCCTCCCGTGGGGAGGCCAGCTATCTTTGGCCACTTCACAGCTCATTAGCAGCCCAACCAGAGGCCAGGGAGAGGAAATAGATGAGATAAAGCTTAAATATGTCACATTGCTTATTTCTTGGCAGCTCTGATAAAAGGCTTAGCAGGAAGAGGTTAAAACTTGATTAAAGAGGTTTGGGGATTATCTGTGACTTTTAGCTTATGTATGTTGCCTTCCTCCTTTCCCTGCCTCCTTTGTTCTAGTGATTAAGCATGAGTTGGTTACCAACATTAATGAGGCCAATGTGAAAATTCTTTACAATCCTGTAGGTCCTTGAAAAAGTGATGTTATCACTTACAGGAAAATCAAAATAAAATAAAACTTGCTATGTTCGGAATGTTATTTTTCCTAGTCAGCATTGGGCAAGTTCTTGAACTAGAACTGGTCTTGAAGATGAGTGGCTAATTATAGTAAAAGATTTATTAATGTCAGTGGATGCATCTTACACCTATGTTGCGGATTGTCTATGTAGGAATTTGATC